>NC_134704.1:84837320-85137320 GCF_043290135.1 Rhipicephalus microplus
GGGATCGCAACCACCTAGGAATTCGTAATGGGGGCTGTACGACATGAGGTATGTACCATGCGCGGCCGCAAAACACTGTCTGTGCTAAATACCTTCTTTCGAGCATGGGTAAATCACACTCTTGTGCTTCCCGGACGTGTCGTTTTACATCTTCGACTACTGAATTCCACAAGGAGGCTGATATGCCGTAGCAAGTATAATCAAGCCTCAGAATGCTAATGGAGTCACTTTTTTGAAGACCGAAAAAGGGACTTAGGCAGGCGTCTGGGGAACAAATATATAAATATCGACATTTTGAAAATTATAGTGCAGCACCTGAAATCGTGCCATAAGCAGCAAAAAGTCGTAGGCTACGGGATAAACTGTCCTCATACTTTGAATACAACGTGTTGTCATCAGCAAATACTTTTACCGTCACGGTACCATTACCTGGAAAAGGAAGGCCTCGAACGTATGGATCAGCGATTAGCGAGCGAAGTAATGGTTCGAGGCTGCGTACAAACGTGCAGGGGATAAAGAACAACCCCGGTGAACACCAAGGGTAACAGAAAATGGCGCACTCTCTAAACCATCAAAAAACAACGTGCTGCGTATATTTCAGTATGCGTTTCTGAAATGCTCAATAAAGTTTTGGGAGAAGCCAAATTCTGCCACTATGCTAAATATAAAGCTATGTTCGAGGCGATCGAATGCCTTTTCCTGGTCAAGTAAAACAAAGAGTCCCCGAGGTGATCTCGCTAACGTGTACGCAGTTATGTCACCAGTAAAACCAAGACTCTCCGAGCTGATCTCGCTAACGTGTACGCAATTATGTCACACAGTAGCAAAGGAGATACTGTGGATTTCTCTTCCAGGAATAGACCACGCCTGCTGATGACCTATTAAAGAGGGCATCAGGCTTTTCAAACGCCGAGTGATAACTGCCACGAAAGTTTTATAATCAACGTTGAGGAGCGTTATTGGTCTCCACTCCTCTGGGCGAACCGACGATGGGTCATGTTTAGGTATTAAAACAATTCAACCATGGCGAAAGCTATAAGGAAAACCAAAGTTCTCAAAACAGCGTCAAATAACAGAAGTAAAAAGAGCACCAATATTGCCCCAAAATGTTAAATAAAACTTAACAGGCAACCCGTCCGGCCCGGGGGCCGAGCCATGCTTCACAGAAGACATTGCCTCTTTCACTTCGTCAGATGACGGACGCGTGCGAAGTTGTTCGGCTACTTGTGATGAAACTTGAGGGAGCCTATTTAACATTGTGGCTGTTTGGTTGTACCGCGATGGGATGACATTGTCGTGCGAGCCAAGTTGGCTAAGTGATCTAGGAAAACGGATTGATCACGTGCCGGCAGCAACGCAATTGGTAAGGATTTGGTGGCCTGAGTTCCTAATGGACTCGACGGGTTGAGATGCGAGCTTTTCGCAGAGCACAGAACCTCAGGGTGAGCACATAGATTACGTCTGAAACGCGAAGCAGCCACCGTCAATGACGACGCTGCAATGAGGCACTGAAAATGACCCCGTTAATCTTGCTGCCATTAGCGCATCAGGGGAGTTAGCCGATCAACCCGAAGAGCTATACGCAGCTTTGTGGCAGTGTCCACAAGTTCTTCGGACGTACGGCGTCTAAGGGCACGCCCTTTTACTGAGCAGTGTAAACGCCACTGTGTCTTGAGCGCGTCCCACACCTCCGGACCACATCCCAAAAGAGAGGCGCGCAAGATTTTAGGTAAACTGGAGGGGAACGCGCGTCGTGCAGAATGCGGGTATCAAGACTTCAAGGTCTCACAATCTAACCGACTAGACGACGTGCAACGCCGCGAAGTCCAGGCATACTGTGGTCCATGCACTAGTCTGCACGTATCTATCAAAGAGAAATGTTGGACCAGGCGACGCAGCTCCCACGCGTTCCAATCAGAGTGACCCCATCATGGACCTTGCACATCAGCTCGTGTGTCTAATACACAATTAAAATCTCCATTTAGTGGGACATGACGACCGTCTAGAAAATACACGTCCAGGTCACGGAAAAAATTGTTAGACATTGCTGCTTGAGCTGGCCCATAAATACACAAAAGGCACAGCTTGAAGGATAATCATATTATCTTTAGTGTAAACAGCCATCGATATGCATAGCGGCATTGCAACGCGAAATTGCTGCTTTTTACTGTATATGAACTGCGGCTTGCATTCGAATATTCCCGCACTGGATTTCTTTAAAAATGACGAGTCTGTAAAGCAATGGGCTACAGCAAATGGTGACTTTACTTTTACAGAATTTGAGAATTGGGGACCCAAGACACTGGGTTGCCAAGCTGCATTAGATAGGCTGCTCTAGCGTTCGGGTGATCAGCAGAGCTTGAGAGTAGGGTCAAACCATAGTTGGTCAAACATAGGCTACGTTGCGCCGAACGTACAGTGCACGACACGTGGTCAAAATGAACTTGTGTAAGACATACGGCACCGTGGCTCGCACAGCGTCTTCTTCATCACACTGGCGACCAAAGGCTCCTATAGCGGCCCACGTTGGTTTTCAATTTTTTGGCCTTGGATCAACACGAACACAAGAGCGCAAGATCGGCTTAGGTCCTGTGCATTCGCCCTGGCGGGTCGCAAACTCCTTGGGTTCCCAAGCTCTTTAGGTACCCATTTCACAAACTCAAGAATAATAATGACTGTTAGTGTTTAACGTTACAAAGAACGCCGTTTTGAAGGGTCCCGGAAATTTTGATCCCCTGGGGTTCTTTAAAGTGAAACTAAATCTAAGCACACGGGCCTCAAGCATTTTCACCTCCATCGACAATTTGGCCCCCGTGGCCGTGAATGCTCAATTTAGCCTTAAGATGGTATTCCTGCATAAGTATAACGGGACGATCATGTGGCCCACCAAGTAGCCATACCATAGCGCTGGCATAAAAGCTAACTGTACTGTACAGTCGGCACAATAAATAGCCACACCACAACGCCGGGGCAAGAAGTCTCAATGGTTTTCCTCCGCTGTAAATGAAAAAGGTTTGTCAGCTATATATAATCAGAAATGGCACTATGCAATACTATAATATAAAAGAAGAAGTATTAAAAACAGCTTCTAAAATGATGGTGCTTCGAAAGCATATGGCATGTCGAATGCGACTGAGTAAGCATACAACAACGACTCTTCCAAGAATTGAAGTGAAAAACGATTCGTGCTCAATGCGGTAATAAAAAGCTATAAATTAAATCTGTATACGAATCTCGTGATAGTTTTTTTCCTTATCTCAAATACCTGATTCATTTCATTCCATTAAATTGTTGAACCAGAATTATACTGCGTGATATTAGCACAAATTTAGGGCGAATGGAGAAGGCGGAATAGTCAACTACGCTCACTGATTGAGGTTTAGGTAAATAATAATGACGGAAGGAGGCACTTACCATTAACGCGTAGAAAATGTAGCATACGCACGTACAGATAGCCCCGGTTATTTGTATATCCTTGTCAAACGGTGGACATTGATGAATTCAGACGTGCCATTCCTCTGGTCCGGCGGCTGACACGCGAAAACCTTAGTTATTGGCCACAGCGCAGACCCCAACTTCCGGCGCAGTATATAGCATCTTCATAGAACTGAGACTTGCGTGGTATCGACAGCCTACCCCGTGGCAACAGCGATGATTCCCACGTGGCTGCTTTTGCTACTCGGAAGTAACCGCCTCAGGCTTTGTGCACTCTCGCCGTTGGCAGACCGCACACAGCCGATAGATGAGTTGCACGTCATCTCTACGCTTCTCCTGTGGCATCTTCTAAACAGGTTATTAAAGGTAACACGTGATAGCAGACCCGAAACCTTGTCTCGCATCCATCTTCGTATTGCTTCAGCGGTGCTACTGGACAGGTACGTGGGATGTGAATGCAGGTCTATCAGTCTTTACGACAAGATTGGTACAGTCTTCGCAGGAATCATGTGTTATTTCCAGTTAGGAACTACATTTCCACCGTGAACAATTTATTTGCCTCTAAACAACAATTGAGGAAGAAGGACTCTAACATGGCTGTGAAGGAATGGCATTTGATGTAGACCATAGAATACCCAGCCAGCTAAGAATTTTTTTTACCTGCAGTTTCTATCGCATGCGTGCATCGCTGATGTTTTACAGATATGTTTAAATGTTTTCTCTTTCAGTAGAGTTACCTGTGTTTACGCGAGTTCTGTGCGAGCTTAAGCTAAACGGAACATTTCCCGGTTGATTGTTATGAAGTGTACATTGCAATGAATTGTTCAGCTGTTGACAGAACAATAGCGCACATCTAATGAAGGCAAGAAAAATATGATGATGAGGATGACATATATTATCTTCTGGCATTAGAGCCATGGATGGCCAAAGAGCACCAGGGAAGAAAAAGTAAGTTGAAGGAATAATCAAATAGCCGAATCTTGCATATAGACTCACAATGGCAGCATAACATGCGCAAATATGTAACATTCTCGTATATAGAATGAAATATCGTAACGTGACGTTTGGTGCAAAGATTCATTAGTAACAAATGAACTGGGTACGACCAGTTTGGCCAAAAATACTGTACCCTGCATGCACAATTTTAAATAGACACTTTTCGCTACAATTCACCAGTTGAATCAATGAATTTTAGTCGACAGGCTTGGAAATTACGAGATTTCAATCACACACAGGGGTTAAAGCATTGTCTGTAGTCACTTTTCAATATTAATGAAGCCTAGGATTGTGTGTTATTGCTGAAACTACTTAGCAACTCACTGGCTCAAAAAGCAAAATAAAATTAGGGAACCCTAAAGCTTCGCATTTAGGAGTTGAACGCGACAGCGGTATTCTTTTCCTAGTACGTATTTCTAACGCTTAGTGAATGGAACTTTTTTGAATTTGCTGTGTACCCATTTACTTGGCCTTAAGGGCATAGGTGCAGTAGCATGTGTTCTTTTGTAGTGGGGTGCCGGCTTCCAACCACAAAGCTAATATGATAATCAAATCTTCTGACGCCCGTTGGCAATGGACGCTTTTACTACGCATTATTACTGCAGTATTTCATTGTGATATGTGAAGAATGTATACAGGACGCGTGTGTTTGTGAAGCATGAAAGCTACTTTCCCTGCATTTCCAAGCAGAGGAAGTTCTTTTCACTGTTTTCACAAGCAAAGGCGGGACCGTGGGGTAGAACATTCATTGCCTTTTTCAAGCACCTTACTCCACAAGAGACTTTTCAAAGCTCCAATTAATGCCATAGAGCCTTCTACCTTTCTCCGGCACATTAAAACGAATATTCTTCCCTCGGATGTTGCTACATTCATGTGCAGAAAATTTACTACTGAGAGCACAGAAAAAATGATTCCCTGACGTTCTACTGAAGTCTCCCTGGAGCGCAAGCAAGGAGGCTTCGCGTTCTCTGACGTGGCCGTCATGAGCTTCGTCTTGTGGCTCCGCAATTTGTTGTGCTTTTAGTTAACGATGGTACGCCTGTGAAAACACTAACACGTTACCACCTAGGTACGTCCATACGTGTCTTAGTGCCAGATATTACCATAAACTACAGTCCGCAGTCCTGCCATTTACCGACTGTGTATCGTGCCTTGTTGGTCTTCCATCCCTGTCCACATACTGCCTGCCTAGAATAGGTGTTGCTGAAGTAAAAGTGGTTGAATCAAATGCTGCCCTTTTGCACCAGGACATCGCCATGTTGTCATGAGTCACCGGTGGGAGAACATGGCCGCAGCGGCGTTGCCAGGTCATCTTTATGATTTTGTTTGGTGAGGGGGCCGCGGCTAGCTGCCCACTCGCGATCGGCTACAATGATGGCAGGTGGTACGCGTGTCCACTTGCCACAACTGCGTCATGGTTAAGACCAACTGGCATGTGACGATAGAATGTGTGGTTGCCAGCCTTTCTTGGCATGCGGTCCATGCTGGTTTTCGTGGGCAACGTGTCCGAGAGTTCGCGGCAGCCGGTTTACACGGGGGAATTTCGCGGCACTCTTAGTAGTAGCCGGCCTGCTCAGCCTTTGGCGTAGCCGCTGTGAAGCCGTCGCTTGCAATGGCCGTCGACGTGCCTTATGGCCAATATTGGAGCGTATGAAGCGTGAGATGCTCGCGTTGCTCTCCGAGGAGCTCTTCTTCTTCGGAGAGTGCAACTTTCTGCACCGTTGATCATGTCATTTCGTCAACGTTGAGCATGAACGGGTACAACTTGTTTTTCGGCCGACATGGTGCTAAGCCGTACCATCAGGTCAGAGTTGATGTGCTTGTCATCTTGCCCTTTTAAAATGTGTTTGCCACACTGATCACGCCCTGGTGATTCTACCACCAAGTTGATGTATACTAAAAAATATGTGCACCTATTCATTCAAACATTTGACCCATTTCGCAGATCATCAGTTGTGAGTTATATAGATTTGTTATTCTGTTTATCTGCTTTCTCCTGTTTACTGTATGAAAAATGTGATTTTTGGTGTTGTGGTGATGTTTTGTACAATTGTGAAAGTATAGATGTATTCGTGAGTTTTGTTTGTCACGCATACTAATGCTCTGCACATAGTTTAAATACATTTTGTAAACAGTGGCTGAGCATGAAAATCTTCTTATATAGACGCTGCCTTCGCCAGGCAACTAATAAGGTGAGCTGGGCGAAGTGTGCGTTCCCCACTTCTGCTATAACGGATAGCCCCAAGTACCAGAAATATTATAGCAGAGAATAGAAATTTATCTCGAGAGAACAAATAACTTTGAAATAGAAAATCACGGAACGCGAAGATTTAGAAAAAAAAATGTCACCTTTGGCAGCGAAACCCGTATCAGGCTCCAAACATTGAAAACAGCCAGATTAGCGGATAGACCTAGCGGAGTCATAGCGAAATTGACACACTCTCTTGCAGCAGTTAGTAACAAGACTAGCACGGGAACGAACTACGCAGTCACCCTCCCATGTCCTCCTTAAGATAGCGAACACGTAGTGCAACTATTACAAAGCCGAATGTAAGAGGCGCAGGCTTATGTGGTACCACTGTCTAAGAGCTTTAGTCAGATGCTAGCTGATTTCAAAGACCAAGTGTCCGCTGAGAGGCTAAACTTAAAAAGTTCGTGACGAGTAAAAAGGCAGCTAGATTACGTCTTTGATTTTATGGCAGGGATACATCGGGCAATAAACAAACGCCTGAGCACGATAACCATGAGCGGTGAACCATATAAGGCTGGCCGTGGTGGCACAGACAAACCTGGACAGCATGGGCGAAAATAATTCCCAAAGCACCGATTATAAAGGTCTGGCAGTGGATTTCTCGCACGTCTCACAAACGGGTGGCAGCACTACAGAATTACAGGAATTCGGCCCCGATCAAACCATGCGTGATATGCCTGCAGGAGATCCGACCTAATCCGGTAAAACTGCAGGGATATTACACGCCGCAAAATGCAGACTACGCGCGAGTGGCAACGTTGGCGAACAAATCAATCACGGCCAAGGCCAATTATATTGAGGAAATGCAGCTGAATTACCAAATAATCAACCTCCTGCCGCATAAAAGAGGAAAGGCAAAAACAGTAATAGTGAACATGTACAGTCCGCCTAAAGAAAAAGGCGAAAATTTCAAGGATCCTCTTTCAAAGGCTGTTAAGCTTGCGGGCTACGAAGATCGGCTGGTTGCTCTGGGAGATTTTAATGCATTCAGCACTGCTTGGAAATACGTACGAGACTCACACAAGGAAGTTGGTCGTGAGGCAATGGCCTCCGAACTAGGCCTAACTTTATTCACGCTCCCCACGACACCAACCCGACTGGGAAATAGCGTCAGAAGGGAAAGAGATCCTGACCTAACTTTTACGCTCAAGATCAAATACGCCTATGGTATGTATCGTTGCGCATACAATCAGACGAACACAGGAAGGAAAGAAGCGTTCACGCTTCTTTCTGTGTTTGTCTGATTGTATGTGCAACGATACATACCATAGCCATGCACCAACTCACCCAGCAAGAAGCTCTTGTAAAATACTCCACAAGAACATGGACAGAAACCTTGGCTGTGATTGCTATATCCTCAGCACCCCTTTATCTACACCGGGAGAAACGGCGTTGTCGAACTGGGAAATGTTCCAAAAACATGACCTTCCCGGTCATATGCCTGAGTGTATTGAGGGTCAGACTCAATTTACACGTCAGGCGCACGACGAAAACTCTTCGCGAATAGCGCAAACGGCCGAAACGCCAACAGTAGATCTGCATATTTTACACCTTTGGGAAAGCAGGTGGAGCCTACTGAAGCGGTGGAAGAGAAAGACTAAACCGGCACCTTCTCAAACGGGTACGCAAGTTTTCAGGGGAGGCAAATGAATATGTCCATACTTTAGCAGCAGAAAGTTTGGCCAAGTTGGTGAGCTCCTTATTGGGCACCTTGAGCACTGCGAGAAAATGGAAAATCCTCAAGAACATGCTGGAACCTAACAAGTCTAGTTCTACAATGCAAGGAATATTACAAGGAATAGCGAATGACTTAACGGGCTCTAATGGGGAGTGAATACGAGCAATAAAAGATAGGTACATGGAAAACATCCAAAGAACCGGAAATACAACCCAGTACACCGGAATGCCAAACATAAAATTAGACTACCCAGTGATAATGAATGAAGTATTCACAAAGATTCAGGCAGCTAAGCGAAACTCAGCCCCTGGAGCATACCAAATAACCAACGCAATGGTTCTAAATCTGAAAGGCAGCGTTATATGTAACTCCAGGTTATATGTAACGGATACCCATTGGTACATTTTGGTAAAGCTGCAGTATCATTTTTCAAAGCGCGTGGTTTCTAAGGTCAATTGGACGCCACCCGTAAAAATACAAGAAATCACATTGTTAAATATAAAATGCGGTGGGCAGTCAGGTGGTTTGCAGTGCGGAACTATCACTTTGGCAGGCTGTTCAAATAGGTCTCTGCTGTATAAAACCGGGAGACACGTATTATAAGTAAATGTTTTGGTCAAATATGATTTTTTTCACCTATTTACCCTTCAGTTACAGCAGGACACCCCTGTCACGAGAGATGGTGCGATGTGCCAATGTCCGCAAATCCTCGTCATGTACAAAAGTTGGCGATACATCAGCTCCCATGAAGATGAGAATTTTCGCTCCGTTAGTCAACGGTACTTCTAACTCAGCCACTGGCTCTACTGCAGGCTAGAACACACATTTGGAGGCTATAATTTCAGAGAAAGTGGGAACAAAGCTTTCTCACATATTTTTTATTTTTGGAGTAGAGGTAACACGAAATCACATTCGTCTAGAGCGCCCAGCCAGCTTTTCCAGCTGCCGTTTTCTGCAGAAGTATCCAAATACCGATGTCATGATGATGTAGAGGAGCCTGTGGCGAATGTGACATAGAAGCTGCGTCAACAACATTGTGGACAGCCAAACACTCTCCGCTGCTCTAGAGAAGTGTAATTCTATCTGCACTGCGCTTTCTCGTTTTGGAGCTACCAATGCCTCATTTTTGACGTCCAACAGCTAATAGCATGGTGTTGGCCAATAGCTGACATGAATGAGGAGTGGCGGTAGAATCAGTAGCACTTCTCACAAGGTGCCGTAGCGTGCGAGTGCCACGCTCAATAGTGCACTAACATCGCTCACTTGCTTCATCACGAGCTCTGGAGATTTCGACCATCTTTACTTATAGGAACAACTTTCTGTGGCAATGAAGGAAAGGCAATGAAGGGAAGGCGCGTGAAACAAATAAAAGAGAACAAAGGTATTTTCCACTGCATGCTGTTTATAAAGAGACGCTGTATGCAGCAAGGAGGTATTCGTATCTGTTGTTGCTCTCCCAAGAGTCAATTAGTATTTTTGGGAGTCTGAAAACGTCGCGCCTTCTACGTGCACCTCACAGTCAAAATGGCGCCTTCGTCTTCAGGTGAGCGCGCGTTGCCCTCCAGCTATTCCGATGACTTGCCGAAGGATCTTGTGTCGAATTTCACTCACAAATAGCTGCGTAAGCAGATGTATCAAAAAACGGCCCTAACACGGCCGTCATTCGACACTTGAGCCGAACCGGGCTACTTCGCAGAGGTGTACAGGGGCAGTAACTCCGCCCCCTTATAGCTTTCTATTCTTTGCCACAGAAAGTTGTCCCCGAAAATAGTGTTCTGCAACGTGCACTGACAAAGCACAACACAAGGGCCTCTACCAGATTGCCTCCGTCGAAATGCGACCACCGTGGCCAGCGCTCCATCTGTGAACTTTATGTCAGTAGCCGAGAGCCATAGTTGCTATTCCACAGTGGCGGACATAACCGAGTATTTGTTTCCTGCTTAGCTAAGTTGGGCACGTAACGTCAAAGTTTATCTCACATTTTCATCCCAGCACAGGGTTAAACAACGGGCATAAAGCGCAATGTTGTAATCCCCGGAATTGTCTGAAAACTGTGAGACGCACAAGTTCGGCGCGACCAATCTGCACAGTCAGCACGGGTATAAGGTCATTCGCGTGCACTGTCACTCGTCGGCCGCTGATTAACGAGCCGATGCCGGTTTCCTCACTAATTTTACCTCTGCGAGCGCGTGTGTGCGAGTGCGTAACCAGATGATTTCCCCAGAGTCAGTAGAAACTTGCGTTATCGCGGAATGACGCTTGACGTGCCCGTGAATCAGATGTGGAATAAGTAACGCTTCTTCCCTCCTTTTCTCTCTTTACCTCGATGTTGCATCATAATGGGCACTGATAGTAGTTCAGAACTCGCTTATGCAGCGTCATCACATTTTCATTCAAGCAGACCAGACTGTACCTAGTACCAACTTTTCAATAAGGTCATTTTGAGTGCGCATGCTACAGGAAGCAGTGATTGATAAACTTAGTGCTCCACGTGTACTTCGAAGAATGCCTGTTTAGGTCTCACTGACAGGAATGGTGATTTCTCGCCTTAACTTCTTTCCATTAAGTGTAAGTTTGTTAGGCTACAGTTATGGGAAAAATGTCACAGCATATTCACGGAGTGAATGATGATGAGTGGGGTGAAGCGCTGGGGGGTTTAACAGCTAAACTGTGAACCATCAGTGAATATCATCCACTACATCGTAAAAGACACGGCAAACACTGTATGTACTTATAGAAGAAATTTTATTATTCGTAAGGAATAACTATCCGTCGCTTCCGCTTCCCCTTCTTTATAACGGCTTTATGGTCGGTGGAGTTATGGTCGGTGGATGGGGCGTAGGGGGATGTTTGCAAGGACGAAGTAGTGGGAAGTTGGCGAAAGTGGAACTATAGGTGGTCACGTACGTACATTCAAGAGATGAACAGACCCACTCCTTTAAGAGCTTCGCCCCTAAAACAAGAAACAACGTCGCCATACTTTTCTTGAATTAGTTGTCTCTTTGATTGAAGGTAGAGATGGTCACTTAGCGTTACTCACTAGAAAGCATGAACGCACTACACATGGAAATATGCAACTGACAATGAGTTGACAACGCTTCGTATAAAATATGTTGACATTGCTTCGTAATACTACTTGTGCGTCCCATATTTTTTTGGCAACTCTTCTTAATGAAGACTGTAAATTGGTAAAATTTTAGAAATTTTGTAATGAAGCTTCAAATCAGCAGGATTTTTGAAGTTTTGTCTCCTGCTTTACTGATGTGAAATCAAGAAAAATGCTGTACCAGCTCCACCAGCTGGCACATTGTTCACTACGCAGTGTAACTCTGACATTTCCTTCGTGATACCAGCATTGTAATATTTACTGCTTAGAAAAAAATTAACAGTTGTTATGCCCACTATATTAGTTATATATATGTTCCCTTGGTTGTTATTCTTGTGATGACAACGACATTATGAATTTTCTTTCTGCATGAAAGTTGTAACTGACTCTCTAACACGAACGTTTTTTTTTAATTGCAGTCAACAACAACCCTCCATATTCCTCTCCTGATCTTTTTTCCTGAGACATTTGTGGTAGTGGCGTTTGCATCGACTGTCTCAAGCATCAGATAGAATACAAGAGCCATTTAAATCAGAAAAAGGTCACAGCAGACAATGAAACATTATTGGCTTGTTGTGTGAGAAGTTGGAGCGAAATTTACTGTGTTTCATGACGCTCTGCGCACCCGAGTTCCACTCAAGAAAAAGTGCTTCCGCTACTCGACAACAAAGCATATTTCATGTCTTTGAAGTTTCGCGTCATTTACTACCTAGAATAGGCTCGCTACAACTTTTCATCACCATTCGCCCGTAGGCAAAAATAAAATAAAAAAAGAGACTCAATGCAGCAAACGCAGCATTCTAGTGTCCTCCTTATGCGACTGCTCATGCGAACCGCGAGAACATTGAGGATACGAAATGCACGTTGCACACGAGTGTTTTTTCTTCACCATAGAAAGAGAAACGTTTTCCGCTAGTGTAAAATATTTGCCTTGACGTCGGAAAAGTTGACGGGAGATACAAGCAGGACTGTCGAAATGCCAGAACATTTCTTGGGCCTACTTCCTTACCGAGAACTCGCATTGCAATTACATCTTCGTACATACGCACACTGTTGATGTGTTCATCGATGTATATGCAAAGCATGACGCGGAATTCTGACGTCGTTTGCCTGAAAGTGAAAAAAAAACACGAAAGGACTTCTGGACGTGAATGTGTTTTATGCCAGGGTCCACCACGAATTAGGCGACGGATTTCTGTCAAAGAAATGACGTCGAAAAAAATCATCAATATCAGATTTTGTAGGAAATGAGATTGAAGGACGGTTTCGTAAATCACGAAGTGTGTTCGGCGAAAGCCTATGCCTACTAAGATGGGGCGGGGCCACTGAGAGGGGTCATAATCCGATGCATGCGGCTCCTTTCTTGCAAGGGTGGCCACATTATAGCCAAGCTACAGGGTTGATGCGTGCGCGTAACAGCAATCTGACTAACTCTTGACTGCTGCGAGGAGGCGTACGACGAAGACTCTAAATCATAATACTGGTTTCAGTCTTTTGTATAGTCGCCGTAACTGATTCACGTGTTTTAATCATTCACTCCTCCGTTAAGCAGCGGCGTTCGAATAACAGCGGCACGGATTTTTCAGATAATATTGATACGCAAGGTATTTTCCACAAGGTATCTCCCTGGCCGAAATTACTGCTCTACAAGACCATACGGTTGAACCCTTCAGAGTGGATGATTGCTGCACCTCAGACAATTAACCAACTCTAACACGTTCATCGGGCGTCGACGTTGACCACATGGTACCATCAGACCTCGCTCCTGATCAAGCGGAAGCCCTTCGTCACGTCCTGGAGTCCTATAGTGACATTTCCGACTTCGCCAGCACGGCTTTAAGCCGAACGAGTGTTGTTACTCATCGCATCGATACCGGTGACGCGAGTCCCATTCACCGACGTCCATACCATGTTTCCGCGTCCGAGCGCACAGTCATACAACAGGAAGTCAAAAAGATGCTTCCAAAAGACATAATCAAACCCTCTTGTAGCCCCTGGGCTTCTCCTGTCGTCCTGATCAGAAAGAAAGATGGAACATGGCGCTTTTGTGTAGCTTATAGGCATCTGAACAAAATTACGAAGAAAGATGTTTATCTGTTGCCTAGAATCGACGATGCCTTAGACTGCCTTTACAGTGCTACGTATTTTTCCGCTATCGACCTTCGATCTGGTTATTAGCAGACCGCTGTGGATGAGATGGACCGTGAGAAGACCGCATTCGTCACTCCTGACGGGCTTTATCACTTCAAAGTTATGCCCTTTGGTCTCTGCAATGCGCCGGTCACATTTGAAAGAATGATGGACTCATTGCTCCAAGGGTTTACATGGTCAACCTGCTTATGTTATTTAGACGACGTTATTGTTTTCTTGCCCACATTCGACTCCCATCTCAAGCGTTTATCGGCGATTCTTGAACTTTTTTGTCGAGCCGAACTTCAACTAAACTCGTCGAAATGCCACTTCGCTTGTTGTCAAATAACCGTACTTGGCCACATCGTCGATGCCGCAGGAGTCCACCCGGATCCCGAGAAAATTCGCACCGTCACGGACTTTCCTGTTCCGAACTCAACAAAGGACGTTCGCAGTTTGTTGGGCTTGTGCTCCTACTTTCGACGGATTGCTAAGGACTTCGCCATCATTGCACGCCCAATCATAAACCTCCTGAAGAAGGACACCCCGTTTTTCTGGGGCCCTGATCAAGCCTCATCTTTTTCCCAGTTCGCGACGCTCCTTACAGCACTGCCGATTTTAGCCCATTTCGATCCATCAGCTCCAACCAAGTTTCGCACTGACGCTAGTGGGCATGGCATCGGGGCACTGCTAATGCAACATCAACGCGGACATGACCGTGTTATAGCATATGCAAGCCACCTGCTATCTACAGCTGAGCGCCACTATTCAATCACGGAACGTGTCTCGCTCTTGTGTGGGCAGTCGCCAAGTTTCGCCCATACTTATATGGGCGTCCATTCCGGGTAGTCACTGACCACCACGCGCTCTGCTGGCTCGCCTCACTAAAGGATCCCACAGGACGCTTCGCTCGTTGGTACCTACGATTACAAGAATGCGCGTTCACCGTAACTTACAAAACAGGGCGGTCACATCAAGATGCTGGTTGTTTATCACGCTACCCTGTGGAAGAGGCTGCCCATATTGACACCTTTTCAGACCTTCTGTCTATGACGCAGCTACTCAATCTTGGCCACGAACAACGCCGGGATGCTTCCCTGCGAACCATCATTGACAAGCTTGAGTCAATGCTTCGCGATGCATCTCTACAAATGTTCCTGGTAAAAGACGGCATCCTGTATCGCCGTAACCTCGATCCATGTGGCCATGACTTGCTCCCCGTCATACGAGCACACCTTCGTGTGACTGTTCGCAACCAACTTCATGACGCTCCTTTGGCGGGCCGCTTGGGTGTCTCTCGTACATACGGCCGTGTACGTCGTCGTTGCTTTTGCCTGGTCTTGCCCGCACTGTTCGACGCTACGTCGCCGCTTGTGAGCCCTGCCAGCGGAGCAAAAAGCCATCTTTTCTACCAGCTGGATTCCTTGAGCCGATCGACGTTCCCATTCAAACTTTTTTTCGAGTTGGCCTCGACCTGCTTGGCCCTTTCCCGATCTCCAGCTCAGGCAACAAATGGATCGCTGTCGCCACTGACTATGCGACACGGTACGCTATCACACGAGCACTTGCGACGAGTTGCGCAACCGATGTGGCGGACTTTCTGGTATATGATATTATTTTATTACACGGAGCTCCACGCCAACTTCTCACTGACCAGGGCTTGACCTTCCTATCAGCTGTCGTTAAAGAAATCCTGCGCTCTTGCTCTGCCAGGAGAACCACCAGGGGGCGCCGACTAGTGCGGACGCGCTGCTTTCGGCTCCTGCTTTTTTCAATGTTTTGGTTGGTTTCTTTCGTCGAAACCGAGTATATTATGTGTTAAACGACGCAGCGTGTTGCGAGGACTTGACCAACACTGGCCTTTCTACGGTGGGTGACTTTTTCCTCTTTATGAGTGTGTGCAGCTCCGACCACGCCACGGCACAGCTAACCCTGACGCGGTAAGCCTAACCTCGGCGAGGCAGCGCAGATAGGCCTAGGCCTAACCCTGCGACCGCGGGTGCCTTAGTCCAAGATGGAGATCGTGGAGGGAGAAGAAATCTCTCAGGACGAAGCAAGCAGCCCCGGCTGGATGACGGCATATGGCCGCAAGAACAGCAAGGGAATGAGAATGGTGACTACTACCCGCGAACGCACCCCAACGCGTGCCGGACGAAAGGGCGGTGACCTCACCGCCGCCCCACGGAACGCGTACAACGCATCGTCGCCACCTCGAGGCTCCCTCAACTTCCGAGGGACACGTATCGCATCATCGTAAAACCGAGGGATGGTCTGAATGTGACTAAGGTCAGTCAAATACGTTTCGAGCAAGCCTTGGCCATAGCGGCGGCCCTGGCTCCAGCCGAAATTGAAGAGGATACCATTTGTTCCAATGGCACTCAAAACATTTATGTGGTGTGTACTCCTCATGAGAAGAATGCGTGCGCGTACGTAAAGGCGCAGCAAGTGCGATCGGGCGATTGCACGTACCGGGCCTCTGTGTACCCGGCTGCCCCCGATGACATGTGCAAAGGTGTCATAAGGGGTGTCGACGTGGATATCAGCGAGGCTCAGCTCCGAGCACAAATTGTGAACCACCGCAGCCCAGGAGCCATCGAGGTCAAAAGAATTATGAACACCACAGCTGTGGTAGTATTGTTCAAGGGTATGAGGGTGCCCAATTATGTGTCCTGTGGTGCGAGCATGTTTCGCTGCACACTATACAGGAGACACACAGAGGTCTGCTACGGCTGGGGAGGTTTGGGACACCGTGTTGACGTTTGCCCTAATCCAAACAGCAAGTGATGCCGCACGTGCGGACAGGAATCACCAACGGAGGATCATCATTGCACTCCAAAGTGTTCGCTATGCGGAGGTCCACATTCCACTGCAGACAGAGCATGCAAAGACAGATTTCAAGTCCCCTACATCGTCAGAAGATGACGCCAACGCCACCGGCGCTCCGAGAAGACGCAGATGGCCCTAGAAATGCAGTCCCGTGACTTCAGCGTCTCACCTAGCGTCTCCGGCACACCCAGGAGAGGCCGCTCCGTCACGCCAGCTGCGCAGCGGCCCAAGAGCCGCTCGCGTTTCAGAGGGCGTTCGGCGTCTAGGAGGAGAATCCAAAAGGAACTCACATGGGCGGATCGAGTCAAGGAGAAGACGACCAAGCCCAAAAAGGTAACGTGGCTGGCATCGCCGGAGCATGATGAAAAGAGTGAGATCGAACAGTTACATCAGCAGATTGCTAGTCTCAAAGCAGAGCTACACAAGCAGACAGCCGCGCAGGCCATTTCCAGCAGAGTCGAGGGCGCGAACGTGGCGGATTACGCCGTGCATAAAAGCATGCAGGAACCCAAAGTCGAGGTCAACAAGGCCAAGCGTAAGGCTCCACCTCCAAAGGATGAGAGAGACTTGGAGATGCAAGTGGAAAGCTCGCAGAACAAGATGCTAGAAGAGTTGTTTAGGATTTCCAAAGAAAACCAGTTAAGCATTAATCAACTCGCGCTGCGCATGGGAGCACTTGAGAGTAAAGTAGGAGCCATAGAAAATAAGGTAGTCGCACTTGAGAATAAAATGGCTATTAAGACCAGGCCAAAGGTTCGTACACAAGCGGCAGTTAATTATGATGCGGGGGCGACCCCGCAGGGTCAATAAAGCTAAAACTAGCAAAATGGCAGGCACTCAAAATAATCTAGTAATTTGGCATTGGAATTGCGCTAGCTTTCAAAGGCGCAAGACCTCACTGCAACAGTACGTTACGGCTCAGGCAGAAAGGCCCCAGGTAATTTTGCTACAGGAAACACTGTGCGACACACCCACCTTCGCTGGTTACAAATCGGTGGCGGCAAGGGGGGAGTCCAAGAGAGGTATAGCTACGCTGGTGAGCAAAAAGCTCGCATATGTTGTATATAACATTCAGCCAGGTCGTGGCAGAATGGAGGCGCTTTTCATTGAGGTTATTCCTAACAGGTGGCTTAAACAAAGCGTGTTCATTCTAAATGTTTACAGTCCACCATCCGATCAGGGACAGTCTTTTCACTCCCTGTTTACGAAGGCCGCTACAATCGCTAGGCAGTCACCGTTAGTAATCGCGGGAGACTTCAAAGCCCCACATAACGCATGGGGGTACAACAGGCAAACGGCTAAGGGCATAAATCTAGCGCGGGCAGTCGATGACCTAACGCTAACAGTCATCACCGATCCCCGGTTTCCCACGAGACTGGGCACGTCGGTGGCTAGAGACACAACCCCCGATCCTGCGTTTATCAAAAATTTACAGCAAACAACCTGGGATAACAAGCAAGAAAACCTGGGCAGCGATCCCTTCATTATTAGTGTTACCATTCAGGTCAGAGCCCCCAGGCCAGGGAGTTTAAAGTGACGGACTGGGATGCCTTCCGAAAGCTCAGAAACGAGGACACGGGCGAATACGACAGCTTCAGCGAACTCATTCAGACACTCAGAGCAGACGTTGAAAAGGCCACAAAAACTATTCAAACCGAGCTCGATGTCCCCAGGATGGATCGGCACCTCGCACATCTCTTGGAAGCCAAAGTTTCCATTTATAGACGATGGAAAACACAGAGGCTTAACCGACGGTTACGAAAGAAGGTTGCGGAACTTAATAGGGAGATTGAACAGTACTGCACCGAGTTAGCTCGGCTACAATGGGATGAGATCTGCTCAGCAGTCGATGGACGCATGCGTACAGGGGGCAAATGGAATCTTCTTAAACACATGCTATAGACGACACGCAAACCAAAGGCAATCAAAGACAGGCACTGTGCCGCCTGATTCACAGGCACAGACAAGAGGGTGGAACGGAAAAATGCTCTTAGACGAGGTAGCGAATAGATATCTCCCGCTAGGCGCAGGACGCTCAGAAGAGTATCCTGAAATAGGATGTGACACGGTAAAAGAGCTCGATGACCCCTTCGCGGAGTCTGAAATTAGGGCCGTCCTTCACAACTTGAATAGCAGGTCAGCCTCAGGACCAGACGGCATCTCAAACAGACTGTTAAGGAACCTGGATGATAGATCAATTGAGATGCTAACGAAAGAGGTCAACAAGACTTGGGAGAGTGGAAGCGTGCAGGCAAAGTGGACAGCGGCCTCGATTGTGCTTAATCCGAAACCGCGTAAGCCCTTAAATCTTGACAACCTAAGGCCGATATCGCTAACCTCCGGTGTAGGCAAGGTAGCGGAACATGCGATCCACAATAGGATATCGAACTACATAGAACGCAAGGAACTATTCCCATACAACATGATCGGCTTCAGACCTGGCCTTTCCACACAAGATGTAATGCTACTTCTTAAGAAGCACATTTTCGATAACAACACTAGGGATGTTAGGGGGATCTTAGCCCTTGATCTGACCAAGGCCTTTGACACCGTATCTCATCGCTTTGTCTTGCAGGCCACGGCCAGCGTAGGTCTCGGAGCAAAGTTTCAGGCCTTTGTTAGGTCAATACTGGTGAATAGAACGGCTACCATACGGATCACTCAACACACGTCAGACGAGTTCGCCTTAGGAGCCAGACGAACTCCCCAAGGGGCGGTCATCTCCCCCTTGTTATTCAGTATAGTCATGAAGGGCTTTTCGGAGAGGCTCAGATCCCTGCCCAATATAGGCCACTCGCTTTACGCGGACGATATCACGATCTGGTGCCCGGGAGGATCACTTGCAGAAGTAGAAAACGCGCTGCAATCAGCCCTAGACGAAACGGAGTCCTACCTAGAAGGCACAGGCCTCCAACTCTCTCCAAACAAATCAGAACTGTTACATTACAGGCCGGCCAGGCAATGCGTTAGGAGACTTCCACACCTCGACCAAATTCCCATCTCCCTTTTTGCAAGAAATGGGCAGCGCATTCCACGAGCAGATTCAATCAGAATCCTAAAACTACTGATTGACGCGAGAGAGTGTAACTCAAAAACCCTGACGCACATCACTGCCAAAACCGAAAGCATGCTGAGATTTGTTGCTAGAGTATCAGGACGCAGAAAGGGACTAAGTGAAGCTCTCCTACTTCGGATCCATCATGCCTTCTTGATGAGCCACATTAATTATGTAGCATCGGCGCTTACCTGGACTAGAACGGAAAAAAACATAAGCTAGACACTCTCATCCGTAAGAGCATCGAAAAGGTGCTAGGGTTACCAGTAACCACATGCTCTGACAAATTAAGACAACTCGGTGTGCACAGCGAGATTGATGAAGTGATCGAAGCGCAGGTCACCGCCCAGGTGGTCAGGCTCTCGTCAACCAGGGCAGGAAGACGCATCCTGGACGAGGCTGGCATGGCTCCCAGAATGCTTGCTGAACGGGAAATTACCTTATCCCGGGAGGTCCGGGAAACCTTTGTGGTCAAGCCCATTCCCTCGGAATATGCACCCGCAACACAATGTAGGGAGGCGAAAAGCCCGAGCACGGGCGATATTACAAAACGCCGCCGAGAATCGAGAATCGACTGTCTTTGTCGACGCGGCTCAGTACGGCAAGTTTAGCACATTCGCGCTGGCAGTCATTGACGGCAACGGGGAATTACGCTCCTCAGCCTCGGTCAGGTTAGCTACGAGCGCAGTTGCAGAACAGATCGCCATAGCCCTGGCCATGACCGACCGCTTACACACCACCGTGTTACAGACTCACGAGCGGCCATCAAAGCTTTTGAGTTGGGTAACATAGCGCGGGAGGCTGCCTCCATTCTAGAAAAAAGGAACAGACCCTGGCACTCACTCAATCTCATAGTTTTCCGCCCATATGGGTGCGGACGTTCATCAGCACTTACCTAAGCTCTACGAGCTTGCCCATGACCGTGCGTGAGATCTAACGCGCCGCGGCGGCATGGAGGCCTTATGGGGTCAGGATGAAACCCAGCATAACGATCCACTCCTTACGTTTAATGAAAACACATCTCACTATCCGCTAAGTAGAAGAGCTTATCCTCTTCCTCACCCGAAGTTAGATAGGTTTCAGTCAATTACACTTAGAATGTTCCAGACGGGCTCGTTCCCCTCGCAGAGCCTTCTTAGCCGTATCTCCACAGACGTTGACTCAAGTTGTCCGGAATGTAATGAAATTTATTGTTCCTTAGCGCACATGCTTTGGCAATGCCCCGCGTTATCTAATGGCCCTCTATTCAGCGAAGCCGACTGAGTAGAAGCTCTCTGGAACCCATCGCTTCAAGCACAAATCCAGGCAATCCAGAGGGCCTAAGAAAGAGCGGAACATCACGGTGTCCCAGCCCCGACTTGGACGCAGCCAGCGGCTTCCGCGGGTCCCCGATAAGGGTTCCCGCGAAAGTTCCTCATGATCAAGTAAAGTTCATTGTCTGTCTGTCTGTCTTGCTCTGCCAAGCACAAGTTTGCCACTTCGTACCATCCGCAAACGAACGGTCTTACGGAGCGCCTCAACCGCACCATAACCGACATGCTTTCTAAATACGTAGCGGCCTACCACTAGGACTGGGACGTTCATTTGCCATTTGTGACGTTCGCATATAATTCGTCACGTCACGACACTGCCATCTATTCACCATTTTATCTTCTATACGGCCGAGAACCCACCCTACCATTTGACACCTTGCTGCCCTCGGTCACGGAGTATGCCGGCGAAGCCATCGCGCGAGCCGACCACGCACGCCAACTCGCCCGCAGCCGTCTGCAGGCTTCACAGGAGCACCAAAGACAGCTCTACGATTCCCATTATTGAAACGTGCACTTTTCACCGGGTTCCCTTGTCCTCCTCTGGTCCCCCACTCGGCGTGTAGGGCTTTCTGAAAAACTGCTGTCATGCTACACTGGACCATACCGCGTCGTTCGCCAGGTGACTGACGTTACATACGAGATCGTTCTAGCCGATTCAACGTAATCGTCGTCACCTTCGAGTGACATCGTGCACATAGCTCGACTCAAGCCTTATCACCCTCCTTCAACCGCATCCGAGTTGCTCAAGCACCGAGACGGTGCTTCTACTGCCGGGGGGTTATGATAGGCCCCAGCCGGCACAGCCAGTCTGCAAGAAAGAGAAAAACGACGTTGGTGGCTGGTTGTTGATGAGCTGTCGACATCTTGTTCGCCGAGCAAGGTGCATCGTATTTAATTTAATAAATAAGTTACCCGAAACTGTATTAAAGCCTGGTTGGCAGTATGGTTGAATATATAAAAAAAATACCTTCACCATTACACAATCTTTAGCGTATATGGCTGCATTATCTACAATGGACAGCATGCCTAAACTATGCACGAGCATTTATTATGGTGAAATATCCTGAAACTTGCTATCAAGCAATTACGTGGCCTTAAGGAAATGGGCGCAAAAACACGTGTGCCTTTTATAGAAAGTGGCCAGCTTTAAGCCATGAAGGTTTTATGATAATCGCATGTTCTTGCGTGTGATGGTAATGTAACCACGCATAAATACTGCAATAGTACACGTTGTGTTGTGAAGCACGTATACAAGAAACGTGGCTTTGTAAAGCATTGAAGCTACTTTCATGGTATTTACAGACAGAAGAAATTACTTTCACTGCATTTCCAAGCAGGCATATGGCTGTTACATCGCAAAGATACAAGAAATGGTAAAAAAGCATTCAATGCTGTTTTTGCAGTTAAACTGTACTGCTTTCAATGCTGTGGTGTATCATAAAGCAAAGTGTTAAAGCGAGGTAAAAGCATACCTGTGTGTCTTGGGTGAAAACATTCTTCTTCAAGCTTCATGCTGATGTGTTGCCAGTTATGACGTGGATGTCTGCCAAACATTAATACGTTCCGTGGCCAGTTCTTTCTTTATCGGAAGCCATGAACAACCAAGAACGTTTTCCTTTTTTGTTGGGACGTGGTGTTTCTTGCGATGTCCTCTAAAGGGCATCAAAGAAAGATTTCCCATTAGACGCAAAGGGAATAAGGCAAGTAGCCATAAAAAACGAGGCTAGATTTCCGCATGGCATTGTCATGTTGTTACCTTCGCATAGTATTTGGAGGTCGCACATGGCCATACGTCATGCTGATGTTGATGCTCGACCAGCTTTAGAATTATTTCGAGAGTCCTTAACCTTACTTTTGCAAAAATTTGCAAACGTATATGACCGATTGGGTACCTCGCATATAATCACTACTGCGCATGAAAAAATTGCAAAAAAATTGGAGTCTTTAAAATTGAAGCACCGCAATAAAGAAAAAAGACGCGTCGCTGTAGGCTAAAATACTTGCCTGCCATGCAAACTATACCCGTGTTTGGTCCTCAATGTGATGAGAATTTTTTTCAAGTTTATTTTATTCACATCTTTTTCGATTTTTCGATCACGCAGAATGCGCTTTTTCGCTCACAACCAACGATGCCGACGCCGTTGACGATGGCGAAATTTGGCGAAACAAGATCTTTAATCCAGTCACTCCTGTTAATCATGTTAATCTTGAGGTGACACAGTGGGTTATGTCCTTCTGTGTATGTGTAAATAGAATGCCAGAAATGATCAGATTTATGATAAAATAGACTCATGATAAATTAAAGCAAGCGTGTACACAGAGATACACAAGACAGACGGACACACGGAGAAGCGCTTGTGTTGTTTTATTGTCTTCTCTCATGTCCATTATCAGGCCATCCTTCTTTTATCAGAAGTAGTGGTTTGATGAAACTTCATTCATCGTTCTCCTAATGTCCATGCATAGTAAGATTCTTCTTTAACTGGCGTCATGCTGCACAGGTCGGAAGCTGAGCCCGCACATTTGTGTTTAACATCGCTTCTTCGTATAGAGAATGAGCCATTTCAACATAAAAGCACATGCTTAACCATGTGCTCAAAATAATGAACTTAAGCAGGATGGAGCACTTGCGTTATCATTTACTGGTCGTGTTCCTGTTTCGTCTGCCCCCAAGACATACCATCCCTTCTTTTCACAGTCAGCCATACGACTGGAGCGCTTCGAGTCACTTGCACATGCACGTCGCTTATTGAAGTGCGATGTGATTAGTGTCGTTGTTCTCGCTGGCTGGATTCCTTGCCGAATGGTTGTGCCACCGTGATCTCCAACGGGAGCGCAGCTCTAGTCGACCGGCTCGCCCTCCACCATCTCCTGATGCCGTGAAGCTCTCGCTGAGTGGAACCTTGTCCTCGGGCTCCGTCGACCATGTCCCCATCTTTCTCTATCTTATCTTTACTACACACTCTATCCTTTTAAAAACGATAGTCTTTCTTCTGTCTTGAGGATATTCAACGCCAAAATATAGGTCTGTTTGTCCGTCTTTCTGTTTGTACGCTTGTTTGTTTGTCCGCCATAAGAATACACCAAACGGCACTGAAGGACACCTCAAACGGCCAACCCCATCCGCAGCACCCACCAATACTGCTCAAGTTTCAGCGTTAATACTTGTGTGATTGTGATTTTAAAAATCAAATATTGCTCATTTCTAAGGCACTATAAGAACACGTCGATATTTTGTTTGCGTGTCTTTATACTAGAGAAGGCACACATAAGTAATTCTAAGGACCGTACCGTTTATCACGCTGCGCTGACAATGCAACGCGATGCTCAATAAGGCACGTGTTTCCAACGCTTTGCTAAGACGACACGGTGGTGGCACCTGCCCGTCACTTTGCGTTCTTCACCTTATCGCCACCGAGCCAGGCCGCCATCTTTCTTCGTGGTCACGCACGCCTTCCTTCGTTTTCGAAGACAACTGCCAAATAGCGCTCGTGTCTAACGTGTCTCGATGTCTAACGTTCGCCTTAGCTGCACAGATCGAGACTCTCTAACACAGCGCTTCTAGAATACGGCTCACCAATTTCCTCGTGCAGAACATCAAACAAACGTTTTTTCACTCTCTTCACACGCAAAACAAGTTTGTGTTGCTTGCCACATTACAGCGTACTTGTCTTAAAGAAACAACCAGAAAACAGCCCATACATGTAGCGTTAACTGTTCCCAGCTAATCAATTACACTAAAGCGTAAATGTATTTTTATATTTATTTAATTTAGTTGAAAAAAACTGGACAGATTGCGGGAAAATGAGTGACATTGCTGTACTTGGCGGAACCCACGCACGTTTTCAAGAAATCCTTCACAGTAAACGATAACATTACTAACTCTCCCAGATCCGAAAAGACAGCAGTTCTCGAAATTTAGGGGAACAAAAATGTTGTCTTTCCACGAAATTTGCTGTGAAATATGCAGATACAGGGCCAATATTTCGGATATCATTTTATCTCCTTCTTTCGTGAGCCACTGTTGAGGTGTCGTACTCTAATGCAGACAGTAATGGGTTCACTTTTATCTTCTTTGCTCTTATTTAGGAGTCACTCCCCCCCCCCCCCTAGTGTTGTTGTTAAAGCGAAATTCTTCAGTATTTTCGAAAATGGTTTCTAGGACATACGTACATGCCATTTACCATCCGGGTATCTTTGAAAGGATTTCAAAGTGCTGGAAGGCTTATTAGGAACAAACGCTTCTCATAACAAACGCTTTTTACGTAAAGATGCTACTTGAAAGGATCCACCCTTAAATATCGACTTTTGTTTAGTCACTCGTAGGCACAATCATGCTTCTAAGTCAATCCTTTTCAAGTACATTCGGAGAAGTCTTCGTCCACTCTAAGTTGAAAATAGGTGCTCGAAACGAGTACTCGACGAAGTTCTGCATCTCAGGACCACCATACATCTTGATCCATTGTGTAGGTACATTGCTTTCTGATACACAAGCGCTTCTGCTAGAGCTAGGCTCACTTCTCAGCACCATGCGTTTTTATCGTGAAACAGTATTAAAGATTTTGATCTTGCCTTCCAAACGCATCTGAGTTGAGAGACCATTTGTAGAAATGGGAATGGGTCTCATATTCTAGCCTCCCTTCTGCCGAGCGTGACAGTGTTTGACTGCATGGGTCTTTTTGTGCCAGGTGTAGAAGAAAGCCGAAAACAAAAACGAGGCAGAAAAGTCGAAAAACCATCACCTTCATTTTTATCTCTCAGTTTATATTGACTGTATTTACGGCAGATTTCATCGTCACTGAAGAGATGACGATGAATGTCAAGAGTTAGATAATTAAGAGAAGGCAATTTTGAGGGATCGTTTTCGTTTGCTTGACAAAACTCTAAAGAATGCCGACAAAAAGCTAACGAAAATTCGTTGGTTTTATTAGCAATGACATAAAGCAAAATTTTTTCATTACGAGAATGATTGCTTGAGAACAGAAATTATACTCTGTAGGATTTTAAAATAATTCACCACTATAACCTTTACTAGCAGTGTTGAAACACGTAGACTGAAAAGTAATTGAACTCTTTCATATCCACAGAGGCAAGGAATGGTTCATCTTCATTCCAAGAGTGGTGACATAGTATCTTCTTAGCGTGGTGAGCGGGTAAATACGAGTAATATCGAATCACGTCAGGATACCGGTATGCTTCATACGGCTTACAAGAGAGTCAAAACTTCATGGAGTGCATAAAAATGTTGACAAAATGAGAAAAAGAAGAGTGTAATGGTTTATAGGTGGCACAACGTGCTTTAAAGGTTGAGGACGCTCGGGGCTCGCCTAAGCGTCCTCAGAGTAGAAGAGTAGAAGGCGATAGCGTATAGTCGGGCTCGGTGCGCAATGGCTTTGTAATTGCTGGCCTGCTTTGGTGTTTGGTGGATGCCCCAAGCCCCAACCGTGCCGCAAAAAACTAAGTTCAGTGTGCTAGTAACTAGGAACCGGGATCTAAAAAAATTCCCGTACTTTATGCTGTTCAAGTTTTGTGGTGCTTGCCACATTACAGAGTACTTGTGGTAAAGAAACAACCAGAAAACAGCCCATACATGTAGCGTTAACTGTTCCCAGCTAATCACATACACCACAGCGTATATGTATTTTTCTATTTGTTTAGTTTAGTTGAAGAAAACCGGACAGCTTGCGACAAAAGGAGTGACATTGCTGTACTTGGCGGAACTCACGCACGTTTTAAAGAAATCCTTCACAGTAAACGATAACATTACTAAATCTCCTTGATTCGAAAAGACAATAGTTCTCAAAAAATAGGTGAACAAAAATTTGTTGTTTTAGAGTAAACAATCTGAGAACGCCCTTTACGAAACAGCTTTCTTTGTCCTCTCGTCTTTTCGCAGCTCTTTCATAAGGCACACTGTCTCAGCACTCTCTGATTGTCTCTCGTAAAGATAGAGTTTCCCCAGGGCATTATCAAAAGGTCTAAGGTTTCATTTCACGCTTGCACCTCCACCATTTTTTGTTTATCGACTTGAAAAGCAGAAACGTGTGGTGTCAAGTTTTCCACAGTGGTGAAACAAAATTCTGCGGTAAATAGCATTCCTGAGGGTTCTCACTTGGCAGAAAGCTTTCTAGACACAGCACACGACTGAGAAAATGGACCACGTTAGAAGATCCCACCGTTTAGTTTGCCCAGTTTCTGGTTGTGTGAACGTACGCTTTATATGCGGTGATTATCGTTTCTATACTGTTTGCCTCAAGTTCTTTGAAAGTCTTAACGTGGGATATTATTTTTTCTGTGGAAGCGAAAAAGGTTTTAGTCAAGAAGCACGGTCTTCACTCTATCTTCTGTTTGTGGATGAACTTTCATGCCTATGCAATACAAACACAAAATTACGCAGTATTGGCTTATTATCTGTGAGACGGAGCAGTAGCACGTTTTGCTTATTGTCAATACCGCGAATGATGACATAAAAGAACGTTTTGTTAGAAGCCACACCGGTACCGGCAAGGTACCTATTAGCATGAAATAATGCGCTGGTTAAGGATGCTAGTTTTCGAGTTAAGTAATCTGATTACAGGATTTTTTATTGTTTTTATATCTTACAAGGAATTTCAAGACACATACAACTGTCGTAGTTTTAGTAAAATGGCCGTTTTCATTTTTCGAACCGCTACGTTGTATAAGAGACATTGTGATAATAAGAGACATAACACATGACAGACCACCTTGAAACCTACGCTTTAGCTGGAGGAATCTGTTATTATTGCGTCACTATTATCACAACGCTTCCGAGAAACACTGACACACTCCCCAGGTTTTTCGATAGCAGCAAATCAAATTTCTACATGACAAAAGATCAAAAACTACCCAAAACTTGCACAAAGCGGCATGTTTCGTCGAAGGAGACGTATCTTTCTAGCAGAGCGACAGCGTCGGAACGGTAGTGGATGGGAACCTGTGATTTGCTCGATCCCGCCGATGCTGAAAGTGCTTCAAAAGCGCAGGTTTCTCGTCCGCAAGGCGGGCAAGGATGTCGTGCGCAGGATGCCGGAGCGAAAAATGGCTGGTTGGATTTATAGCAAAAAATATGTCACCTCGTAGAAGGAAGCAACAAATGCCTCCTTTCATTAGCGTATCTTGCCCCGCCGCGGTGGTCTAGTGGCTAAGGTACTCGGCTGCTGACCCGCAGGTCGCGGGTTCGATTCCCGGCTGCGGCGGCTGCATTTCCGATGGAGGCGGAAATGTTGTAGGCCCGTGTGCTCAGATTTGGGCGCACGTTAAAGAACCCCAGGTGGTCGAAATTTCCGGAGCCCTCCACTACGGCGTCTCTCATAATCATATGGTGGTTTTGGGACGTTAAACCCCACAAATCAAATCAATCATTACCGTATCTTTCTGTTGTTATGCAGATGATAGTCTTTCTTGGGACACTGCGACGCAAAAATTTTGGTCTGTTGACTTCAGTGTTTGTTACCCGAAACGGCTAAATTCGAACCGCTTTCGCAGCGGCCACCAATATTGATCTGATTTTGACGTTATATTTGTGCCTACTTTTAAACAAAAAAAAGTATTGCGCGTATGTGTGAAGGGATTCTTCGTACTACAAAAGGCATACATATTTATAGCTAAGGAAGATAGTTCTTATTACGCTGTGCTGACAATACAATGCTATGCACGAAAATGTGGACGTTTCCTGTGCTTTGCTGAGACAATATACGGTGGTGACACTTACCCATCCTCTTGCATTCTAACAGTGCTGCGGAGTTACCACTCCGGAATCGTAATGCATCCGGAACCATTCCACATTATTGTGACCCTGGAATAGAATGGTGAGAAAGCTTGGAGGAATGGAATGGGAATTAAATTAAGCACATTTGTGACGGAATGGAATAGGAATGAAAATACGCCTTTTTGCAAAAATAGAGCACTTATTTATCGACGTGCTGTGTTTCAAGCTTCAACCATTAGTAAGTTAGACCTTCAAATTGAGCAATAAAGGAGTAACTGAAAAGGCTTGGCTCAATACAAGCATAGTGCATTTACAAGCAACGAACCTACTATACTTGTGTGCTTATATAAACTCTAATGCTCTGATTTTTTTCTTTATTCTTCGCGTAACCACGGCTATATGCCTTTGTATTCATCTTTCGAGACTATAAGATAGCAGTATGCCCCCCCCCCCCTCAGATGACTTTTGATTGCGTTCTCCCATTGTGGTGCCACAGCTGCATGCTGTCTCCCCATCTTTCACTTTGTCTTTGCTTCTGCCGCCATCCGTGACTCGGGTGCATATTCAAAGAAGTGCTTATCTAAGGTGTGATGCGTATTGACGCTGGTGCGATGCTTGCGTTTACTAAAAGCTTTTGAAACCAGCTTGCTCGAAGATTCACCACATATTACTCCCTTCCCCCTTCATCTTTTTTAGGGGGCGAAGCTCTTTATAGTCTAACATTGTAACTAGTCACGCGTAACCGAGAGAAGAAAATACGAGAAGGAAACGAAGGCGAAAGAACTGGATGACCATTTTTGGTCTCATTTCCTAGATGGCGAGGCTCTCCCACTACTCTCCGAATTGCCGCTACTCACCAATTAGACTGCTGCGCGCGCTTTGCAAACAAGTGCCTCTCTCAGTCTCGTGGATAGTCACCGCACGTGGTGGATCGTTCGTGTAGCATGAACGGAGCAGGGCAGCGGGCGCGTCGAAGACGCTCGCGCTCGGCTTTCTTGGCTCGCGTCTCGTCGGTGTTACCCGCGTGCACGGTGCAAGAATACTTTAGGTTAGCGAACTCCGGGGCTATCCGCTGCGCGATAATGTTCTGGTTCGCAAGGAGCCCGAGAAATGGTGCTACAAACTTTGCCCCGGCTTCCCCGCCCCGTCTCTCAATGTAGAAAGGCACCGTTACGTAAGAAACTAGCGGCGCTCTTTTATCGCCGCCACAAAAGTCTCGCCACACCGTCAACCTCCTTCCTTATCAGCCCCTCTTTCGTGGCGCCAATCTATGCGTGTCGCGTGGTTGTCACTTACGTTAACTCGGTTTTCTCTAATTTGGAAACCATCACTTACGTGCTGGATGTGCTTTGCAAAATTCGCCTGTAGCCTTCTACGGTCCTCAGTCTGGCGAGCCATCTATTGGCATACCGCAAACAATAAATAATCGGTCCCTCCCTACCAAACGCTAGCTCCACGGCGTTCGCTCACCTAGAGTATTCTTGCACCGTCTGCGTAGTGCGCAATCGAGTGCCTCTCTCAGTCTCCTGAATAGTCGCCGTACGTGGGCTAAGAACGGAGTAGAGCAGCGGGGGCGTTGAAGAAGCTTGCGCTCGGCTTCCTTGACTCCGCGGTGCCACCGCGGTGGACAATCGCGTTATATGGACTATCTAGAGTCCCAGCAAGTGAAGGAAGGAAGGAAAGAAGGAAGGAAGGAAAGAAGGAAGGAAAAAGGAAGGAAAGAAGGAACAAAAGGGAGAAGGCAGGGAGGTTAACCAGAAAGACATCCGGTTGGCTGCCCTACGATGGGGGACTGGGAAAGATACAAAAAGATGAGAAAGAGGGAAGAGAAGGAAGAGAAAAAAAGGCCCCGTATCTGCATGTTAATCTGCAAAAGTCGTCGATCTTGCGTGTGGAGAGAGTGAACAAAAACATTTATTTGATGTTCTCCGCAAAAAATTGATGAATGGTGTTCTGGAGACGCTGCGTTAGAGTGCCTCGAGTGTGCAGCAAAGGTGAACGAGCGCATTAGGTCACGTCATGGATGGATGGATGAATATGGCTGTACCCTTTAGATCGGGTGGTGGCTAGCGCCACCAAGCCGTAATACTTAATAAACCCAAAACTATATTAATTTTTTTTCCTTAAAAAGTGAGTTAGAGGATTCGTACTTTGCTGTGAGGAGTTTAATTTTTACTCGTGCCTTGACTTTAGCCACCAATCAGATGACCTCCTTCTAGTTAAGTCTACTTGCTTAAAGTCTATTTTGCCCTCCCGGTCCCTAAACCCCAGTGCTTTGAAAAACTCTGCGCCATCATCCTGAACTATAGGGTGAAGCCCTTTACAGAACATTATCAAGTGTTCGGCAGTTTGTTCTTCCTCTCCACACGCACTGCATACTGTGTCTACCCCTTCGTATTTGGCCCGATATGTCTTGGTTCGCAGTAATCCCGTCCTTGCCTCAAACAGTAGAGAACTACACCGAGTATGATCATAGATCCTTTCCTTGGCAATTTCCTGCTTAAAAGTTCGATAGATCTCTAGTGCGGACTTCTTAATCATGCCCATTTTTCACATGTCAGTCTCCGTTTCCTTCACTTTCTTCTTAACCAATAGTTCTTTTTGGTTTAGCCACCTGCTGTTTTCTAAGTATTTACCAGTGAACTTCCTGGTTCGCTTCCTCCATTTCGTATCGACATTCTTCATGTACAAGTAGCTGAAAACCTTCCTAGCCCAACGCTCCTCCTTCATTTCTCTCAATCGCTAAATTTTGAGCGAAATTGGTCGGCTCTGCGGATGGGGTCGGCCGTTTCAAATACCCTATGCCGTTAGGAGTGGACAATCAGACAAATGTACAGACAGACAGACAATTTTTTTTTTGCGTCGAAGGTCCCCAGGAAAGACTATCATCTTTAAAAAAGGAGAGACTGACAGTAATTTCACTGCAGCGTGTAGAACTCCACCGCATGTTAGAGGCGTTCACAGAAGCCCGTCTTTCTCAGGAAACACAGCAGGGCTTTCACTGCCTTGTGGGTGGTCAAGGGATGTGGACGTTGCTGTGTTAGCACCTATACAGAAACAGGCCAATCATCCAGTCTCCGCATTGCGTTGGCAAGTACTTGTCTGTCTGAGGAAAATCGAGGACAGTGGCACACAGAAGGTGTGCGATATATTTATTGGTGCTGCAAACATCGCATGCTGCACTATCAGTCATTCTGATTAACGTGGTATAAGCTTCGTGAAAGCAACTCTCAGCCAAAGTCGATAGTGAAGCGAAGCTTCACGTCAATGTAGGCCGGGTGGAGGCCGGAGTTGTAGAGAAGGGTCAAGCTCGTGCTGTCTTGTACGTCGTATGCTTGGTGTGTTCCACTCAATCAGTGTGAGAGTGCGGGCCAGTTGACGAATCTGCCTCACTGCATCCGTCCTTGAAAGCGGAATTGAAACGCTGTTTGTTTCTTCATGTGACGTGCGAGCAGCACAATTTGTAGAATCACTTCCGCTTACACCACACTGCCCAGGTAACCATCGAAAGACAATGTCGTGGCCTTTTTGTATTAAGATGTGGTGAAGTTTCACGGTTTGGTAGGTCAACTGGTTGTGGCATCCGCGTCGGAGAACTGACAGCAGGCACTGTAACACTGGTTTTGAGCCAGAAAACAGGGCCCATTCACTTGGTTTTTCTGCAGAGCCCAAACTTCTGCCATCGTGGACGTTGTCGCATGTGAAGTCTTAAAACACCAAGTTACTCTTGTGATGGTATGACTACTGCTCCACCTGAACAAGAAGACCTAGACGGCGTAGTCGAGCAATTCATGTAAAAGTGCACGTGGTTACTGTAGTTTTGTTCCAGTAGGAGTAGACTCACTTGTTTCAGGGCATGTGTCGGTAAGTTTGATTTTCTGCACATTCCTGGAATCATTAAGTGAACTCGCAGCCGGCTCAAGCTCCAAGGAGGAAGCAGTGACTTCGATGCAGGCGCGTACGTCTCAGTAAACGATGAACGATGCTTGCAGACAGTAGCACCGTATTTCGTGCGGGGCATTTCAGCAGCGAGGCTCACCAGGTGGTGGGAAGGGGACCTGACGTAATGCCTGAGGTGCATGCGCATTGTCTCGGTAATAATATGCGTATTTATTGAGTGATCTTGAGCGAGGGCAATGGTTTCAGCCGTTGAAGCACTGCGGGGTAACCCAAGGCATATATTAGGTGCTTGGTCTTGAATGCTCTGAATTGCACGTAGGTTGGACTTGCCAGTGTTAGACATTACAGGTAAGCTGCTGCAGAACGAGTTGGTGGTTTAACGCCACACACCCATTCCAGAAGGCATACAATACTGTGCGAGGTCTCGATTGATTGATTGATTTATTTATTTGTGTGGCTTAACGTCCCAAACTGTGCGAGTTCTCGTACACGGAATAGTCAGTACAATGTTCTTATGAAACTGCTGTGGAAGAGGCTAAAAACCTCTACATTTACTGTATGTATACCATCTGCTCGTATGTATGTGCGTTCGTGTCTGTGTTTGCGTGTGAGTTTGTGTGCATACGTGCCTGTGTGTCTGTTTGTTTGTGTGCCTGCGTATATACGGGTAAGTGAAAGTGTGTTTTAGTGTGTTTGTGAGGCAGAGGGTAATATCCCTTTCAATCGCGAAGGTTGTGTTTTGACAGCCGGCCCTCTCGTATAGCTGGACTTCTTCTTGAAGTCAGTGAACAACGCAGCAGTGTCGAGACAGTGTGAACACAGAAAATAATTTGCAATGTAAATTGTTTAGTGTTCTCTTCTCAGTGCAACGCTCTCAAGCTGTGAAAAGGACATGCATTCAACTTCATAAACTGCGTCCTATTCCTAAAGTAGCAGCTTTGTAAGTCATTTTTCATGCTAAGTACTCATGTTAAGGTTATAACGAATGTAGTGCACATACGTGGTTTTATTTCTCATCATCTTTAATGCTGCTCTGCGACTTTCTTTTTCTCTTTTGCGCAGCACAATATTTGTCAAAATACTACAAGCACGTATAGCCTAATTTTGTCGCAAGACTACTTCTTTTTGTTGACTTTTGAAGTCACCAGCGAAGGTATAGGAAACTTCAAAAATTATCATAAGGTTTTTTCTTCTCCTTCTTTGACGAGTTCTCATTATTTCTTTAGGATATAAGTATGGGATACATTATTCAAAGTTATTCAATGAGCTTGTTGCTTAGCAGAAGCAGTCAACTTCAGAACAGCAACAAAAGTCAAACGGTACAGCGCTTTTCTGCCTCTGAATATTTCAGCTCTTTTTTAGTCGTCGTTGTCACACCATAGAATTGCATGACTAGGCTGCAATGCTTCAGAACTCGAAAGTATCGGAGACCAATATCCTTGCTCCAAATGAAGCTTATTCAGGAAAGGCACATGGAGAGCCCAGACAAGAGAGCCTAAAGAGTGAACAATGCGAATGTGTCCCGCTGAGACACAAGATCCTCTTTCTCGCCTTAAAAGGAACAGTAACAATAGGAAGAAAAATAACTGTGCCTGCAGAAGGCAATGCTATACCAATGTGCAATATAAGGACTTCCCTGCCGAGATCTTGTCCTCCCAAGATAATGAACCCCTTGTCTCCAAGAACAGCAGCAAAGAATGAAAACGAGTGATACCATGACGGCAGTCACTTGGATTGGTCTAAGCTCACTTCATCGCACACTGTCTGAGCAGTGGGTGGGCTTTGAGAAAGCCAATCTTTTCTCAGACTATTCGTTTTTATCTTGTACTGTCACGTGGTCATGACGTTCATAAGGGCAGCAGTCGGCGAGTCAAGTACTAACGTTTTTATTTGGGTGAAGTTGTGCCCCGGAAATGAAAAATCAAAGTAAACCATCAATGCTAAAACTTAAAGTAACCGACAACTGCCCAGAACGTGAAGTGAGATGACTGGACGGATAGAAGTGTTTTCCCTCGCATTGGATCAAACCAAGCCTATTTTTTGTGAGGGGTAGAGTAATGATTTTATTTTTAATGGCAATAAAAAATTAGCGTGTGGCACCACCTGGTGGAAAAAAAACTTCAATTATCCATGCTGCCCTCTCACGTGACCGTAAACTTGCGTAGGGGATCAACAATTTTCCTTTTAGTAATGAAATATTGTTCACATTTTTCTAGTAAAAGGTATTTCTCCACAAATATACCTAAAGCCTGCGTTAGTAGTGCGCAATAAAATGGTGCTGCCTTCTCAGGACGTAATGATCCTAAGCTGGTCACCACGTTTTTAGCAACTTTTCTACGTGCTCAAAACCGTGCACATATCCAGTTTTTCTGGACAACAGCAGCTTGGTTTACGTGAACAACACCACGTGGTGTATCGACATTAAAGAATTCAGAAGTCCCACCATGACGTATGCAGTCACGTAGCAATGAACAAAATATAATAAAAAATGGCACACACACACACACACGCACACACACACACACACACACACATACATACACACACACACACACACGTCTTTTTTTACCTCAATGTTCCCTCATTTTCTTGAAGACTTGATAGCAGAAATTCCTGTTCACGTGTCTATGTACGCTCAACAACGTACTGTTACTAGACATTTGAACTGGTCGGCAGCACCTCACAATGATGGAAGTTTGCAGCAGCACAGTCATTTCTAGATCAACGAATTCATCGCGAAATTCTCTCTAATGACATTTGCGCTTACTTGGTTGTCTGCGCTAGCACATGCACTACAGTTGAAATACAATATAATGCAAACTGTAAAATCTGTGATTTATTTCGTCGTATGAAAGCTGTGGTAAATGGAAATTTCACACTACGAGCGACGTGTAATTGAAAACGTTTTTTTTTCGTTTGCACACGCTCTGCAGGAAGATTACTAATATGACAGCACAAAATGATTCCAATCATGCAAAAAAAATATTTGAACCAGCGACTGCGCCTTGGTGCTGTCCTAAATTGAAGATGTGGCACTTTATCAACCTCACTATGAATAATTCGCAGAAAAACAGAATTTCTAACCATGACGCTCAAGATAGACGGTGTTCTCTGAATACGAAGTTGTAGGAAATAATGTGCTACGTTACATCAAAAGTTTCGCAACCTTTAACTTTCATATATTGGGTTTTTCCTGCATATAAAAGAAAAGAAAACAGACAACGCACTTAACTCACGTCGATACAGAATGAAGAAGATAGAATAGCCATGTGGCATAACTAACACTGACCAGGCGATACCGAGGATTGAGTCGAAGGAAACATGCCTGTTGCAAATCTATGAAAACTATGCGACGCCTAACTAGAATCGCTCATATTGTGCGCAGATGAGGCTGAATATCTTAGATGCAAGAAACCGACAATTCTAGCGGCACCGATAGGTCACAACGCATTTTTTTCATTGTAACAGTGTCGATGTTGATCTGCACATGGATTTCGTCAACCCTGGCAGTGTATCGTACAGTGTATGCGGAATCGCGGAATCACAGGCGCTCATTGCGAGAACGCTTCTAGATTGATTTATATGGGGGGGGGGGGGTTAAAGTCCGAAAACCACCGTATGATTATGAGAGACGCCGTAGGGGAGGGCGAGGGCTCCAGAAATTTCGAACACATGTTGTTCTCTAACGTGCGCCCAAATCTCGGCACACGAGGCTAGAGCATTTTCGGCTCCATCAAAAGTGCAGCCACCGCAGCCGTGATTTAATTTTGTGACCTGGTGGTCAGCAGCCGAGTACCTTAGCCAATACAAGACCACAGCGGGGCAACGAGAACACTTCTTGATGCTGAGATAAGTTCTAGAACGATTTCATACGAACAAGAACCTGTGTTTACAAGCGGCATCTACAATGAAAGTAATAAATATGGCATGTGTCTCGCACTCTAACTTCTATTTCAACCTTCTCTCTCCGTTGCATGCAGTTCCTTCTCCTAAATTAAAATAGGAAAGGTTCACTATCGATCCAAACATTGCTTTCGCCGAGTGAAGTGGGTAACTAACCGATATCAATGAACTAGTATGTAATGATATGTAAATTGATTAGTGCAATCGTGAAGCACCGAGATATTAGATGGGTCTGTGCTTTGGCGGGTGATTATGCTAATGACAACGTCCCACTCGGCTGAAATGAGACGCCGCTTTATCGGCTTCTACCACAAGCAGTATCTGGTGGTTTGGCGAATGGATCGTTAGAAAGTACTCAGCGGTGGCAACGGCCACTGTTAGCCCCAAATCATGCGTTGGTCCTCTGCAGACAACGGAAGTGTCAGCCGGTAATCTAAAGCATGTTCTCTCGCGTTTATTTCATTAGGTCGAAAACTGATCGCCTGCTTCTGCATTTCATTTCCTAAACGTTCCGGTTTAACAAGGTTTTCTTGCAACGTAAGCGATAGAGAACACGTTTTCTGCCTGCGTCACACTTCTATATCGTACTCTATATGCTCGCCATGTAGTGGTACGGAGCTAGTATACACAGATCCCAAGTATCTGAAGTTTTACAGTCTTCATGGCATGGTGCAGAACACACGATATTCCACCGACCAGTTTTCTGCGTGCAAGTTTGCGCTCTGCTCGGCAACTGCGACAGCCATGGTTATACGTGGCGCCGGCTGATGTTCTCAAAACCAGTTTTATATGGGGATGCCTAATACTTAAATACTGACACTATGATAGCGTAAATCTTAAGAAGTCCCCATGCGTCAACGGGGTCTTTAGAGCCTATACTTTTTCTTGCGACTAGTAGCTGAAAATTTTTTGTCTCTTTCTCTTCCCTTTCCTCTCTCTCTAACATATACACTCCCCTTTCCCATTGCCTCAGGAGGAAGCAACAAAAAAGGGAGAAGGCAGGGAGGTTAACCAGAAAGACATCCGGTTGGCTACCCTACACTGGGGGATAAAGGAAGGGGACAAGAAAGACGAGAAAGAGGGAAGAGAGGGAAAAAAAGGGGGTGGGGGAGAGACTGACAGTAATTTCACTGCAGCGTGTAGAACTCTACCGCATGTCAGAGGCGTTCACACAAGCCTGTCTTTCTCAGGAAACGCAGCAGGGCTTTCACTGCCTTGTGGGCTGTCGAGGCATGTGTACGTTGCTGTAATAGCACCTGCACAGAAAGAGGCCGATCATCCAGTCGCCGCATTGCGTTGGCAAGTACTTGTCTCTCTGAGGCAAATCGAGGACAATGACACAGCAGGTGTTCGATGTTTTCGTCGGTGCCGCAAACATCGCACGCCGCACTGTCAGTAATTCTGATTAACGTGGTATATGCTTTCGTGAAAGCAACTCCCAGCCAAAGGCGATAGAGAAGCGAAGCTTCACGTCGATGTAGGCCGGGTGGAGGTCGGAGTTGTAGTGAAGGGTCGAGCTCGTGCAGTCGTGTACGTCGTATGCTTGGTGTGTTCCACTCAGTCAGTGTGAGACTGCGGGCCAGTTGACGAATCTGCCTCGCCGCATCCGCTCTTGAAAGCGGTATCGGAACACTGTTCGCTTCTTTATGTGACGTGCGAGCAGCATGATCTGCAGAATCATTGCCGCCTATACCACTATGCCCAGGTAACCACTGAAAGACGATGTCATGGCCTTTTTGTATTAACAGGTGGTGAAGTTTCACGGTTTGGTAGGTCAACTGGTCGTGGCATCCGCGTCGGAGAACTGATATCAGGCACTGTAACGCTGATTTTGAGTCAGAAAACACAGCCCATTTACCTGGTCTTTCTTCTGAATTGATGTGTTCCAGTGCATAGCGCAGAGCCTCGAGTTCTGCCGTCGTCGAACTTGTCACATGTGAAGTCTTAAAACACCGAGTTATCCCTTGTGATGGTATAACCACTGCTCCACCTGAACTAGACGGCGTAGTAGAGCCATCCGTGTAAATGTGCACGTGGTTACTGTAGTTTTCTTCCAGTAGGGATAGACTCAGTTGTTTTAGGGCATGTGTCGGTAAGTCCGATTTTCTCCTCATTCCTGGAATCATTAAGTGAACTCGCGGCCGGCTCAAGCTCCAAGGAGGAAGCAGTGGCTTTGATGCAGGTGCGTATGTCTCAGCAAACGATGAACGATGCTTGGAGACAATAGTGCCGTATGTCGTGCGGGGCCTTTCAGCAGCTAGGCTCGCCATGTGGTGAGAAGGGGTCCTGGCATAATGCCTGAGGTGCATGCGCATTGTCTCGGTAATAATATGCGTATTTATCGAGTGATCTTGAGCGATGGCAATAGTTTCAGCCGTTGAAGCACTGCGGGGTATTCCAAGGCATATCTTAAGTGCTTGTGCTTGAATGCTCTGAATTGCGCGCAGGTTGGTCTTGCCGGTGTTAGACATTGCAGGTAAGCTGTACCGTAAGAATCCGATAAACAGCACTCTGTACAGTTGTAGCATCGATGATATGGGCACTCCCCAATTTTTTCCTGCAAGGAATTTGAGCATGTGGCATGTTGCAATCAGCCGCTTCTTCACATAGTTCACGTGTGGAGTCCATGACAGGTTTCTATCTATTATGACTCTCAAGAACCTGTGGCTTCTGCTGAACGATATGTATTCTTCATTAATCGATATACTGTAAGCAGACATTGGTTTCCGCGTGAACGCTACCACTGCACATTTTCCGCAGGACACCTCGAGGCCTTGTTTACGAAGATAGCATGACGCCGTTGTAGCAGCCTTCTGAAGGCGGGCGCGAAGCTGAGGCCTTGTCACACCTGATGTCCAAATTCAGATGTCATCAGCATAGACAGAAAGTTGTACACTGCTAGGTAGCTGCTCGACTAGACCAATGAGAGTTAGGTTGAAAAGGGTAGGGCTTAGCACTCCTCCCTGAGGAACTCCTCGGCTGCTGTAATAATCAGGTGTTGGGCCATTCGCTGTCATCACGTAAAATGATCTCAGCTGTAAGTAGCTGCACACCCACATATATATCTTGCCACCAAGACCTACTGTTTCCAAAGCATCAAGGATGGCTTCATGGGTGACATTGTCGTAAGCCCCCTTAACGTCTAGAAACAGGGCGGCGCACAGTCTCTTACAGGCTTTCTGGTGTTGAACATATGTCACCAGATCAACAACGTTGTCGATTGACGAATGGCCGCGCCTGAATCCGGTCATGGATATTGGATAGATTTCGTAGTGCTCTAAATACCACTACATTCGTGTTAGAATCATTCGTTCCATCGTTTTCCCCACACAACTGGCAAGTGCGTTAGGACGGTATGAGGCAATATCCAAAGGAGATTTACCAGCCTTTAGAAGTGGAATGAGGCGACTTGACTTCCATGCCTGGGGAACAGTACCAGTCTGCCAGGAGTCGTTGTATAGGCGTAAGAGTGCCTTCCGAGCTTCGTCTCCAAGATTACAAAGGGCACGATAGGTAATGCCGTCAGGACCGGGTGCTGAAGAACGTCTGCACAGAGCCAGTGCCGCCTCTAGCTCATCCATAGAAAACTGGCATTCCATACGGGGATCACGTGAGGGCGGTGGGTTGTCAAAAGTTCCCGTTCTCGATACTGTGAAATGGGAATCACCGGCAATTCTTCTACAGAAAGATTCTGCGACGTCAATCTCTCTGCATCGAAGGTGAAGTGCCAGAGATGTAAACGGGTGTCGCTGACCCAAGGTTGTGCTAAGACCCCGGACAGTTCGCCATATCAGTGATAGGGGCTTTCGTGGATCCAACGACTCGCAAAAGTATGTCCAACGTCGCCTAGCCAGTTTATCCATGTGCCGCTGCATTTTCTTTTGAATGCGTCTAGCCAGCCTCAAATCATCCATGCACTTTGTCCGTCGGTACCTTCGTTCTGCACGACGGCGTATTGCGCGAAGTTTCTCAATTTCGATGTCGAAATCGGTGCGCTTGTGACTAGTCAAATGTGTATGCGTAGTATTCTGCAGGACATCCTTTATCGAGTCCTCTAGGTTATATGATGAGCCGTCAGTACAGCAGTCTTCCATTAACATTTTGAATTTCGGCCAATCGGTGTACTTGAGGCCTCTTGAGGACTTGGAGCTGGTGAAACCTTCTATACACAGGTAAGTTGGTATATGGTCGCTGCCCCGCGTTTCCAGATCCGAAAACCAGTGCACTTTCCTGATAAGTGAGCGAGAAACCAATGTAAGGTCCAGGCAGCTGCTATAGGCTGATCCGCGTAAATATGTAGGGCTTCCATCGTTACAAACGCAGAGTTCGTACTCCGAGGCTAAGGACACCAATTTTCTTCCTCTAGAGTGGTCCCTGGAGCTTCCCCATAGGAAATGGTGGGCATTGAAGTCGCCAGTGATCACCCATGGCCTTGGAGTCGATGTCAGAATACCGCGTAAGCGCTCGCAGTCAAGGCGGCTTGATGGAGATAAATAAGCTCCGATAATCGTGAAAGCAACCTTATCCTTCTTCACAGTAGGCACACATACTGATTCCCTTCATCAGGCGAGACTCTGTGGTGAACGTAAGTGAGGTCATGGCGCATGAATACAATAACTTTGCTGCATTCTCTGTGAGTGGAGGACATAAAGCACTCATATCCTGACAGCTTGATTGAAGCACACAGGTTGGGTTCACAAATCACAATAATGGGGAAGCGGTTCACAAATACAAATTGTCTAAAGTCAGACATGCGCGACTTCAGTCCTCTGGTGTTCCACTGAAAGACAGATGCATTCTTGACTTCCACTCGAAACGAAGTTGCCTCGCTGGCCATGGTTTTACCTTAGAGCTGCAAGCACTGGACTCAGGGTGTCCGGCACATGCAGTGCGGTCTGCGCAGCAGAAGTCTTCATATTACTCAGTAGGACACGCATGGTACTCATCAGCGATTGCAGCAAGCTTATCACTTGATCTTCATTCATCGCATCACTGGTTTGAGGGGTCGTCGAGGGCGGCGGGATTTGATGCAGCTCCGAAGTAGGTTGACGTCGTGGAAGAGAGGGCCACTGTTCGGAAGGCGCGACTGCTGTCCCTTTCTTCTGTTTGGCAGTATCCGTCTTCAGTGAGCTCGGTGTTTGTGGGTCAGCCTCTTTGATAGAGGATGACATCTCTCTATCGGTAGAGGCGTTTTTCCGTGATGGTCTTCGCCCACGACGCCGTCGTCGGCGTAGTGTAGCGGCAGCTTCCCTGTGCGTTGAATTGTCCCGCACCATACGCCTGAGTACCGCGTGCTCGTTTCGCACCCGCGGGCAATCTTTGGATGAGGCCTCATGAGCGCCGTGGCAGTTTGGACATCGTAGTATGGTGGCACTGCAGGCGTCTTTTGAGTGAGACTCAGCGCACCGCGGACACACAACTTTGTTCTCACAGACACCTTTTACGTGTCCCATCTTGAAGCACTTGTAGCATTGCAGTGGCTTCGGTATGTAAGGACGCACTGAGTGGCGAACATGGCCAACTTTGACATACGAGGGAAGGCTGTCTCCTTCGAACACAAGCCTCAAGCAGCGTGAGTTGCCGAGTCTGGTAATGTGCGTAATGCGGGTGCCTTCAGTCGCTGGCTTTATTAGTATTGGCAGGTCATTAGCTGAGATGGAAAGATCCACATCATAAATGACGCCAACAGCGCCATTACAACCTGTAGCGACCATTGGCCGAACTTTCACGTTGCCGATTTCTGTTATGTGCCGAAGGTTTTGCAGTGCGCTACGGTGCATAACGTCTACAGCAAGGACATTCTTTCGTGCATTGATCCTCACGTCTTTGATCTCATTCGGCGCGGTTTCCTCGAGAAGCACAGAAAGAACTTGCCTGTTGAGGAGTCGCAAGTTAGATGCAGGGTCTTCAGGCATAAACAGCATGGTGTGTGGCCACCGCTGTGGTGCAGTCTTAACGGTGGAAACACTTGCCGACGATGCCGTCCGCAGCAGTCTTCGTTTTGTAGATCGATTCATGACGACCGTGAAGTCATCATCCGATGACTCAAAGCCGTCCGAATACAAATCGGTTGCCTCACTGTCGGTGTCGCTCGACGCGTTGCTACGCTTCCTGGACGACGAAGTCCGGCGCGACGATTGCACGCCAGGAACATTCTCAGGTGTGTCCTGAAGCATCACCGCAAAGGAGGGAGCGGCAGCTCTCAGGATTTTCAGGAAAACAAATTGAAAACACTGAGACACGGGCACAAGCGTTCTGTGAGAGAATCACTTCGTCGTCGTCCCCCCCATTGCCTCAGTGTAGGGTAGCAAACCAGGCATGCGCCTGGGTAATCTACCTGCCTTCTCTCTTGTTGTTCATGTCCTAGTTGCATCCTTGCCCACTTTCGTTATTCGCCAAGATAGCAAGAGTGAACTCCTATCGAAGAGAATTATACGCATGCTTTTCTCGGCTTTCTTAGGTTTCAGCAGTTGATTATGGCCGAGGAATAATCGGAATTTAAAAAAATGAATATCGCGGAGCAACTTCTTCACTAATTTGCCCTCTTTAGAGCTCAGTAAATTGGAATTATGGCAGATAAGTAAGGAAAAGTGAAAGTAATGCGCACGAAACTAAAGTAACATTGTCACTATAGACATTGTTTAGTGCAACTGAAACAGCGTAAAAGTAAGCAGAGTACGAGCATAAGGCAACAACATAAACGCCAGACTGTCGTCTTGCTCTTCTTTCTGCATCTGGGTTCGTTTATATAAACTTAATTTGAGTTACGCTTATTATTCGAAACGTCATGGTGTGCCAAATCGCTCAGACAACTATTCTTGTAAAAGTCTCGACCTGTCCAGTTTTTCTGTACATTCAGCTCTCTTTTATTCACTGCATACATTTTGATGGCCTTCGTTTACTTAAAACTGAAGCTATTCTAAAGTTTTGTTGCTAGAGGATGTTTTTTTCCACGCAAATAATCTTGAGCAGTGTTCCCGTTGTGATTGATTTGCTGCTGCCTTTGACTACTGTAGTCATCGTGAACGAAGCTGAACGTTGGTCTTCGACAGCATGCTTACATCAGGCAAGCCACGCACTCCTTACGTAACCACAATTATTTTCAAAACTTAACTTTAATGTGCGCATTTATAGTCAGATTACCTGAACAAAGATTGAGAGTGCTTGTTTGTGATGTATTATATTTTGTTGATACAGTTTGCATTGCGTAGCCGCTGCCGTTCTCATCGATCATACCTCAATAACAGATGACAAGCTTTTACACGATTCTTTTTCACCCGAGCAATGACTAACGTAAATCTATTTATTCGTTTATTACCTCTATGGATAGGATGTGCAGTTATCCTCCCCACGCCGCATCTCCTTACTGATCTCTGCGCATCACCAAGTGAGGCCTGAAAAAGCGCCAGCTTTATTAGGCTGCATGACGATGCATTCATGGCAGCTACGAAAACGCATATTTAGGCTGACGAAAAAAAAAGCTCGTTGCAACATTGGTGCAATGAAGGCGCTCATATTAAACGCAAGAAAATCTCAACGATGAGTTTTCCTTTGTCCGAAATAAATTAAGTGCTGGACACATCGCAGAGATCTGCATTTGCCTCGTTTCGCATCATTTGCGCTGAAGAATATCATTCAGCTGGTCTTCTCATACATAGAGAACGTAGATTGCAGTTGTTCGTTTCAAAAGGAACATGCGCTTACGCATCATTTAAATCAAAACAGCTCCGCTACAGAACGTCTAAATTCAGAAGGACACAAAGAAAACAGTGAACTGTAACTGGGGCACACACTCACACAAAACATAAACAAAGCTTCTTGCGAAATATGCGACTCGCATTCATAAGCCTTTGCTTTGGGGCGCAAACTTCCCTATTTGCGATGCTCACAAATGAAATTCTGCCGAGAGGGACGATTTTCATTGTGATAAACCTGCGTTATGGTGCAGCATTTTCAGACAGAAGAAATGGATTCTGGAGAAAAAGACATCACTGGTTCTTTGCCGAAAAGCGAGCGTCGTACTTCTTTCTTCTGTGAGTAAACAGCAAAGCCATAACACTGAACATATGCGCATCTTGAATGTAAGCTTTGTAGCGTATTTGTGCTTGGAAGAGCCTTGTATCCCGACAGACGACAAAAAGCATAGAACGTCCCAGGCGCCTCATTTCTTAGGTTTGTCTCAACGAAACAACGCAGCAAGCCTGAAATTAGCACATTTTATAATGCTGTAAAATGAGGTGATATTTATTGACCATGTGCGGCGCCACGAAGTGGTTCAGGGAGTTTAACGTGTCAAGTTCAAAACCATAGAAAAACTCCGGAAGTCGCAAAGGCCAAGTCTGAGGTTACCTTAAAGCTCCAGCAGCCTCATTTGCTATATTTGGCACATCAGCAAGGCTCATGGAGCCTGGGTAGCTGTGTGTCTCATTACTACCATATTCCAGAAGAACTATTTGCATACGTGACTCGTCAGAGAAGTCGAAGAAGCTTCAACTGCAACGCCTCACATTACTATTATATTCTCGGAGAATCACTTGCATACATGAACTACCACGGCTGATATTGCTACCATAATCTAGAAGAATGATTTGCCTTACGGGAACCTACAAACCACTTCCAGAAACCTCAACTGTCATGCTTAACATTACTATCAAATACCACGCAAACTTCATTAGATAGATGAAAACATTTTAATAAATATATATAACCTCTGCATGCGGATGGAAACCCTGTAGCCTGGTTTCCTATGATTATTTCGGGGAACACCCAGGCTAGTTGAACCGAGGCCAGACGAACCTCGGCCATGCCTGACGCTAGGTCGGCAACCTAACTCATGAGTCGATTCACTCGGACTCACTCAGACTGAGATCGGGCCATGTGTCTGAGTGTGAGTGATGACGGATGAGTAACACTTGACGAGTCTGAGTGGGCCTTACGTGAAAAATATATTTCATGAGTGAATTTGAGTGAGATTCGCCGCTTATTCCCGATCCATGTGCCTGCCACGTCAAGAAGGTTCTAAGCCTACCCTAAAGATGTAGTAGGATCCACATATATGCGGTCTGTGGCGAAAGGCTGTGGCAAAGGGTATCCCAACCGACTAAACTGCTCCCTAGAGACGGTGTTTTCAGGAGGCTGACGTCGCGTGTTGTACTACAGTTGAGATCTGATGGCAGATAAAACGCTAAAACCGGCCCGAATACGCAGTGGCACTATTTCTTTTTTTTAAGGTCACCCGGTCAAGCGTTAGTGCGAGTTGTCTGGGCATCCTGATAACAAAAGAATATCAGCATATCCACAAGTCTATCGAAGGTAATGTATGCGTATGATATAGTGGGAAGTAAAGTATGCCGTTAATATTTTGTTCATAGTTGGTAGAAAAAATAAATACTGCAAGTTCCATTCACCAGTCTGCCGGATCAGGCTTACTGACGCCTTTGATAGATCGGTTCTCAACCATGCGCTTCATTCTGAGCGGCTTCGGCAGTGTGCGACATACAAAGTACACCTGAGGAATAAACGAGGTCACACGAGTGCCTAAAACGTGTATAGAAGGGGTGAAATGGGTGAATCTAAAGGTTGTATAAAATAGACTGGTCGCTGAGGTATATCATGACCTAAAATACAAAAGGTGTTCCGTAAAATGCTCTGTAAAGTATAGCTTAAGTCCACCAAGCAAGCCAGAAGTCAAAGGGGAGACCGAAGCTTGAAAAGTTGAAACCTTGAACAACCTTCAATTCTTTAGAATATTAGAAATACTTGAAACTTTTTTACAAACCTACATGTCAAATGATCGGCTCTAGCATTATTCCTTCCTCAAGGCTTTTTAAAAGCTTGGTTCTGCATTATTATACGCCCATCAACTACTTCAGCAAGTTACCCTTGGTGGCGTCAAAAGTCTGCATATGACACGACATTTAATTTTAAAGAAATATCTGCTCATATCTCAGCTTATCAATAAGGGTATTGATAAACGGTTGTAATAAATGCCTCTAATAAAGGCTTATCATAAACGCTGTATGCCTGTAACAAGTTTAAAGCGTTTTATCTATTTGCCTGCAAATACCTCCACCCCTTTTAGTTCTTTCAGTTGGCTTAGCAACTCGCTTCACGGTGGTTAAAAAAGTGATCGTGTCATCTTGAACTCTCATGAAGCTTGTCGGTAAGTCGGCTAGAAAAACACAAAATTGCATGCACTTGCTAATTTTGAAATTTGAAATTTCAAATTGCTTAATTCAAAATGATTAACATTTTTATAACAGGAGTTAAACCTTGTTATAATAAAACTCCCACGCGTGTGCAGGAAAGCACACCCGCATACGAAAAAACCCATGAGTTATTAGCTAGACCGTGTCCTCCCTTGTTTGTGTGTCACAAAAATCTGAAAATGAAAGCTATTCGGGGGGAAATCTATTTGCCAACACACCTTTTCGCATTCGGCAGACCTCGTCAACAGACGCTTAAATTTATATGGCAAAGCTTAGCCGTCAGTTTGCTTTTTTAATCAACGTCTGACGTACACCTAAGGCACTGAGACCGCAGATTGCTTGAACAAACATGCAATCTTGTGTAAACATACCATAGTGCGCAAATACTCAACTCCTTTCAGAATATCTTGAGGGCTAGCTATTGATAATTAATAAAGAGCAGGCAACGGTAGTTCGTGCATCGACTTATTATGGCAGAAGTTAAGCAGGAAATTAGGATTATTATATATGCAAATACAGAGACAAAATGTAGTCATTTATTGTTAAGAATCAAATAAAAATGCACCAAAGGACTCAAGGGCAGAAAGTGTTAACAGAACACTTAGATTGTTAATTTTGTGAGTTGTTAAAATTTTGTGAAATGTCTCCTAAATACGAATTGGAAAAGCCATTTGCGCGACCACGCAATTTTTAAATCATGCACACATTCATAGTGTTATAGTTGACTCATGGCGTCATCTTTCTTTGAACAATATCGTGAACCAAAAATAAAGTTCGTAAGTCAATGGAGATCATTGACGCTTAAACGAAACACAATTATTGACCGAAACGCAGTTCTGCACGCATACTGAGATGAAGTTCCTTATCATGCGTCGTTTTTCACTCCTTTCAGAGAACACCATTCACACGATAAGCGGTTATCTATTTTATTATCGCTTCGATGCACCCTAAACATTTTGTGAAATTCTCATGCGCGGATAAGCAGGTCGGTCTGCTTAGGTACGTCCAAGCGTGATTTCTCTCATTATCACCTTTGTGAATTCAAGTGGCCTCATGTGAAAACCCTTCTTGTAGATCGCTTCTTACTGTTTATTCAAATACTGGAGACCACGTTACGTCACTTTGAAGTCCTCTTAGCAGTGCACGACTTATATGAAATGTCAATAGGGAAATTTGTGGGAAGAGGCATGTATAAGCTTTTTTTAGTGAGTCTTTGATGGCTGCTATAAAAGATGAAATGGAGCTTATAAAAGATCTGCATAGATAGGCACAGGAATAAACCTCAACCACGGTGAGGTACTGAACAGCTTTTTGCAGTATTGATCTGTTATTATCAGCCTAGTGAAGGCGATCGCGTCACAAATCTACTGCCGCAGAAAGTACTAGTATCTTTCAAGTACGAGCGAAGTTACAGGGACTTCTCGCATCTTTAAACGCTTTCTTTAAACGCATTCTTTAAACGCTTTCTATGCTCGTTCATTCCAGCGAGTGCACCGATAGCTACACACAAGATGATGACAAGAGATTAAGAAGCACACATCCATACTTCAGAACGCAGCATTACCTTAGCCATTTTTTATTTGAGCCCGCAGATCACAATTAGTGTAATCTCGATTACGTTGATGTAATACTATAGTGTGCATAATTACAGCCCTATATAGAGAGCGATGTGGACACGTCACTTCATCTCTTGGTGGTCGCGATAAATATTCAGCTTACGGTGGTGAATTTCAGTAATGACAATTTATGGTGCTCAATTTCACTAATTGCGAAGTCTTTGTGGTTGCAGCGCATTATTAAAATAGTTTATGACACCGTTTGTCTAGAGCAAAGCACGTATTATTCACTTGCATTCGAACTTTATGCGCCGATTCCATGCTATCTGCAGTTCTTCATTGTTTGGCTACCAAGTTTGCAGGGGCCTCTACTGTACTGATTGTCAACATTTTCAAATCATTTTCAAAACAGTGTTGAGGGTCACTTTCAACACCAGGCACCTGTCACTCCACGCTAGATCACACCTGCATAAATGGCTCTGTTGGAGCTATACCCCGCAGCTTTGGTCTGTGGTGTCCGTGAAACAGAAATGGAGGGCATCATCATCTTTTTAATACTCAGTAACTGGCACGTAACTTATGGAGCCTCAGTATTAGCGATAATCTACACAGTTTTTTGTTAAAGTCGCGCAGCTGAGTTTCAAGCTCTGTTATTTTTTGCACTAGAAACCCATCGCTCTGTCACACCATCGCGTGCACTGGATGAAGTCATCATGGACATGAAATTCTGGCACATGCCAGAATGTCATGTTCATGATGACTTCGATCCAGTCACATGACATTCTGGCACATGCCAAAATGTCATGTGACTGGATCACAACGTTGGACTGGATTGCAACGTTGTATCTCAGTGTTGACACTCGCATGACCCGCACAACATAACCTTAACGCTGATTATTCTGCTTGATCAACACACAGTATATCACCAGAGGTTATCCACAGAATGTTCATAAAAAAAATTCACCGTAACTCTGTTGTGCGCATTACTTTTAAAAATGCAGACATGCCTCTGATATGACGCGAGCCGTAAAGGCAGGTGCCAGTATTCAGTAAACTCATCTTCAAACCTTTGTATACTACGAAGCCTAAGCAGGCAAGATGAATGCGTTCAGCGCATCAAACTTGGAGTTCTTAACAAAAGCTCTTCGATGCAGAATACTCAAGGGATGAACTCACGCTCTACTCTGAAGGCTTCTGAATTCTTCAAAAGGCTTGCAACACGCTCCATGAGACTACTTCTCATGTAAGAGGGACAGTGCCGGAATGCGTCGCAGCACTTGAAGGCAAGCTCGAGTTCGCAGTTTCAACACAGTTTAGGCTCTTGGCAGGGCGACATCATTTTGTTAGGTTGTCTCGGTGCATAATGTTATAATATCAGCAAACAACTTTCTCAAGTGTTACGATTATTACGAACATATTTACTGTGTCGACTGAAAAATACAACTAATTGCAACATCGTAAGCAAAATTGTATAGACTTACCACAGGATCAGTACATCCGGCAGCTTTTTGGTGAAGTCTACTAGAAAACGTGTTCCTTCATTGAGAGTTACCGATGCATGCTGCGCCTTTTTCTCCACGTTTCTATTCTACCTCGTCATTAAAATGGTGAGAAGCAGGTATACGTGCATTTTTAAATTGATAAATGGTTCTGTAGTTCCGCACATCGTACAGTAGTTCTGTTGTGTTTCGGCGCATTACTTTTAAACTGGAAGTATAATTTTTTCGTACTGCAGGCACTTTTGTATATCAGTCGGCCTGCACGTCTATCTATCTATCTATCTATCTATCTATCTATCTATCGAGCGGCCTACCTCTGGGTGCTCTCGAGATCACACTCTTGATTGATAGATATGTGGCGTTTAACCCAAAAAGAACCACCATATGATTATGAGAGACGCTGTAGTAGAGGGCTCTGGAGATTTCGACCGGCTGGGGTTCTTTAACCTGCCCCCAAATCTGAGCACACGGGCCTACAAACATTTCCGTCTCCATTAAAATCGCAGCCGCCGCAGCTGGGATTCGATCCCAGGACCTGCGAGTCAGCAGCCGTGTACATTAGCCACTAGACCACCACTGCGGGGGGTAAAACACCCTTAACTTGGGGTAAACCAATATTCGTGTAAGAGAGTAAGATAATTCCACGAGTATCGATCGCTGGTCATGACATGAATAATGTCACAATACCTCACATACGTCTTGAAACCTTTGCCGCCACACGTGTGGCACATACTCGCCCGAGAGTATGTGGCACAGGTGATTGCAAGTTTATATTTACCCAGGAACGGCGATAATTTGCATGAATAATTTTAATGCGTGATCGTTAAAAAAAAAAGATGACATCGGTAGCAGTGACTTGATAAATGCAAAGAATAAATGTCAGGCTTCCAGCAGGAATAGAACCCATGCATTCTGCGTGGCAATCAAGCAATAAAACACAGACGCTAGGAACTGCTTTTCAAATACACCTTAATGTTTGTGGAACGTCGATTTCGGTTGCGTTGCTGCATATCACATGCGATAATTATTAAATATATATATACTCGTACAATAACGCCATTGCGTCGAGTAACGTAATCTGTATTTGTACTGAAATCGTACGGTCATTTATTCATGTAGCAGTAGCGTGAAAGTTACAATACTCGTGAGCATAAGCACTACATATTAGCAAACCATTTCTTGTGTTACTAATACCCGTGATTCTGATGGCATTGTTACGCCACTGTAAGGAATTGGTTATATTAATATATGCGATTATTTAACATCTCTGTATGTAGAACAAATGTACGTATGTTTAGCGTCATTTCGTAAGGTTTCGCTATAGAAACAGTAAAAGGGCAGTTATCTTCCCTCTCGCTTTTTCGCATACCAACAATTCCCAACGTACGTCAGATCTTCCGAATTGTCTATAACGTTTTTTTACTATTATTTCCAAATACTCTTGGTTGTTATGGCCGCAACAGGGTGGGTAGAGTAAATGTTAACATAAAACAAAAGACAAGAACAACGTATTGTAATGAAAACAGAACATAAAAAATGCACAAAGGAAAAATATTTTTCTTAACACGCTGTTAATAAAAACGTACATACATATATTGTGATTGTGGTATAGTATGCAATATGAAGTAACTACACAATGTACTTTCAATTTTTGAACAACATGGCAATATATGTTCAATACTATAGCAACACTCAGTGTTCACGACGTATTTTTTAATGCACTTTTCAAAGCTTTCGATGCTTATCGAATTCCGTAACTGATTCCACTCTTTCATCGTTCGTGGAAAAAAGGAATACGCGAACACATCAAGTTTGCATTTTGGTACCGAAAACACAAATTGATTGCATGATCTGACATTGCTGGAGGGCATGGGAACAACATAAGGTTTACTTTCAATACTGAAATGTCCTTTTGATAACAAAAAAAAAAAAGAAATCTAAGTCGACCGACTTTCCGGCGTTGAGCCAGCGTAAGCGATTAAAGCAACCGAAGCTTTTCAGAAACGGAATTATTTCGTGAATAACGTGATAAAATTAGCCTTGCGGCTTTTCCCAGTATTTTTCGACTCGATTTATTAACGCCGACTGGAAGGGATCCCACACTGCACTGGCGTATTCTAACGTTGGCCTTACGTAGGTCAAATATGCAAACAGCTTAACAGATGGTGATGCTAGCTTTATTGTGTGACGAAGGAACCATCACTTTTTTTTTCTGCAGCTGCACAAATGCTGTTTACGTGGGGTTTCCAACTTAAGTCATTTGAAATGATTTGGTCTAGGTATTTTATCGAGTCAGCTTCGTTTAGAGTTGAAGAATTTATCTCATATTGACATTTATGTACATGTTTTTTCTGTTCGTAACTCTGAGCATAACTGATTTGGATTCATTGATTTTCACGTGCTATTTAGTGGCCCATCCTTCTACAGCTCTAAGAGCTTGCCTAAGTGACGCCTGATCATTCTGATTATTGATTACATGGTATATTAGGCAATCATCTGCGAACAACCTGACTGTTATGTCGTCACTTATGTCATTAGCAATATCATTTATGTAAATAAAGAAAGCAAGGTTCCCAAAACGGATCCCTGTGGTATGCCTGAACTTATGCTTAGCATATCCGATTTGTTGGCATTTATTTCGACGAATTGAGTCCTACCTGTGAAGTATGAATGGATTCATTCTACAACTTCATAATCTGCATTCATTTCCATTTGCTTATTCATTGAGTTGGTGAGCACAACCCAGATAAGAGCCTTCCATAAATCTAAACATATAGCGTCGATCTGTTTTCTCTTATTCAGTGCAGTCGAAAAGTCACAAATTGTTTCTACCAGTTGTGTAACAGTGTATAGGTTCCGTCGAAAGCCGCACTGGTTAAAAAAAATTGCCCTCCTGTTTTCAAGATAACAGTAAATTGACTTTGGTAATATGTGCTCTAGAAGCTTGCAGCGCACGCACGTCAATGAAATGAGCCGGTAGTTTTCTATGTCTTGCTTTCCACCTGATTTGTGTACTTTAACAGCTTTTGCAACTAGCCAATTATCTGGTGTTTGTTTCTGTACTAGCGATGCCTTAACTGTATTCTCAAGATAGTGGCCTACTCATTCTGAATACCTGCGGAAAAAGGCATTTGTTATACCATCAGGACCTATGGATTTCTTACATTTAATATTAGAGAAAAGTGCTACAATACCTTCATATGACACCTCTATCTCAGGCGTTTTGAAATGTAAGGGGATCGTAGCGCGAAGGGTGAAAAATCATTTGCAGAACTATCAGTAAACGAAGATTGGAAAAAAAGTAATTAAAACAAGATGCAATATGAGAGAATTCAGTCAAAAGTTCATCATTAACAACAATGTCTCTAGGACACTCGTTATCTAGTGACAAATGGTGCCAAAACGGTGTAGATCGTCCCTCATAAAACCAGTCAATGTAACATCATAGAAGGTTTTCTTAGCAGCAGTCAGCTTCGTGCGCAAGGCAGTGCTTAGTGCCGAAAGTTTATTGTGGTCTTTTCTTAACTTTTTTCCATTCACGGTTGATTTTTCATTTTAAATGTGTGATATCACGGATTATCAATGTATTCTCTTTATTTTTGTTTTTCTTTTTTTATTGCTACAAACCTGCGAATGAAGTGAAGTACGATGTTTTTAAAATCAGCCCACATTGCATTGACGTCATTTGTCTGACTGAAGTGATCTAAACATAGCAAAAGGTGATCAATAATGCTTGTGTCATCTGCTCTAACATTTCATGTCAGTCTGAAAGTTTCTTTAGGTTACTCTGCAATGTTGGCGTATGTTGAGCTTCTTCTTCACCGCAGACATGCAGGTTATTTCCCAGTGGTTACCGTAGACTAACATATTTATTTGACCTCAGCTACGGGCAACTTTCCGTGTTTACTTTTTCCTTCACTACGAGGCACTTTCTCTTACCAAGCAAAATAACGGTAAATACAAGCAACGTCTGCTACAGTGGTGCCATTCCTTAACATAACTTTAATGGAGAGCTCACCACTGTTCACTAACAAGCAGTCGCTGTCTTCGGATGACGTAGGTAGAACGTAAAGACCTTGTTTATGAAACTACTGTCTACATTGTGGCAAATCCAGGTTGTTGCGACACTCTTCTGCGTTAGCCGAGAACATCGCAGCGAAAAGGAGACTGAAAACTAGTTGGTATAGAGCGTCGAAAAGAATTGGCTGTATATATCTCACAGATAAAAAAAGAAAACCTATTTCAGCATCAGAAGCAACAAGATAGGAATTCTGTGTCAAGTCGAGTTACTGAAGTTTTTATCTTGAAAGATAACGGGTTCCATGTCAGGGTAGGCGTTAGGCGCGTTTGTTTGCTTGTGGTGTGTGTGTGTGTATGTGTGTGTGTGCGTGTGTTTGTGTGTTTGTGTGTGTGTGCGTGCGTGTGTGTGTGTGTGTGTGTGTGCGTGCCTGTGTGTGTGTGTGTGTGTGTGTGTGTGTGTGGACTGCGTCAAGGTAGTATGTTTTTCATTTTTCTGTTCATTTACAAAGGTTTTACCTAGGACTAGGGTACGAAGAAAAAGCGAAGTGTTAGCAGTCCAACATAAGATGACTGCAGTTACTCGGCCATGAGAGGGCTGTCTGGTGTCAGGAACAGTAAAAGGAACGCAAACTATGGTGACGTAGATAGTGAGTGAACTAAGCAGGCGTTCTGACATTATGAGAAAGCGAACGATAAGTGATTTAGCAAGTGAACCGAGCACCTCTACAGCTGCTTCTGATTTGCAGGCATTACTGATTTTCACGTCTAATAAAAGGACGAAAGTCGGCCCTTCATATGGGTGCAGTTACATGCCCATGGTATCTAGTGAGGCTTGATAAGGCCGGAGATAAATGAATGACAATATATAAGACCTCCAGTTATCGAAACAGATTGTGTACAAAAAGCGACTGAATTGCCTTTTTCATAGCCTCTCTAAGGGCATGTGACTTCCCTAGAGTCACAATTTTGCTTTGAACGGATGGTGAAGGTCTCTAGAAAAATCAGTCCCATCTTTTATCATTTATGAACTTCATAGAAAGGATACATATTGCACTATTACCACAACATTAATATTTCCTTTATCAGTGTCTTTTTTTAAGGAAGGCACAACAGCATGCTACATGGTGTCTGCAATGCAGTGCAACAGTGGCACAGTCTATAGAAGATGGCAGTAATGATTGCTGAAAGGGCACCCACCCATTGAAAATTGTCAATGTTCCACGTCTGGACAGGAATACACACAAAAGCTCTCTTGAACGCTCTTAAACTGCGATTGAACACACAATCCGAGTTTACTCATCCACGAAAAAAAATCACGCTATTTCCACGGACTGATTGATGATGAGTGGGGCGAAGCGTCCGCCAGTCCGCCCGTGCTTCCGTCCGCCCGTTCCTCTGTCTATCCATTCGTCTGTGCGTCCGTCCATTCATTCGTGCGTTCTTGCGGCCACCCGTCCATTCATTCGTGCAACTGTCTGTCCATCCATCCATCCGTCTATCTAGTGAACACGTCAGTACAGCTATCTCTAATATTTTCATCGTATATTTATTATAGAAGTGTCACCATTCAGCGGAAATTCCAAGGACTAAACTAGATGTGGCTATCTGAAACTATGAATACTATACTACTACTACTACTACTACTACTACTACTACCACTACAAACATCACGGATGCACGACTAACAGCATAAGGAGTTTCGCCCCTAAAATCAAAGCGCTCCCTAGCATAAGTTTAACATAATTTTTTGCTCGTTCACCAGAACATTACACCGACGCCATCTTTTTTATAACATCTGCATTGATTTATTCCACCAACAGCTATCACGTAGCGGTGATTCCTGGAACAAGGGCTACGTACTACATACATATAGGACGACCGACCCACGCCTTTAGGCGCTTCGCCCCTTGATAAACAAATTTCGCTTAGCTACTGGATGCTGGTCAAGGAGACTGAGGAGGAGCACGAGAAAAGAATTTCCTCACGAGAAACCTACAGTCACTTCTAGTTCAGCAAGCTTATTCGCTCAGTCTTATCAGTCGTATGCGGTGCAGTATTTCACTATCTCCTTGGTTTGTCTTTTGTAGTCTGTGGTTTTACTCATGCTGCTGCGTGTTGGCGAAAGGAAGTGTATGAATCAGAAATAAGAATGAAATGCACTGCCAAAGTTGTTATCGCGCATGGCTTGAAGCAGTCGTAAATTCGAACAGTCAGAACTTTTTGTCACACCGCAAGAGCGCGGACAGCATGCGTGTAGTGTTTATGTCTCTAAATCGCTAGCGTACCATAATTTTTTTAGGAAGGCGATGATACAGACTGGGGAAATCTATTATCGGCCTCATAAGTGGGGCTCACGGAGCAAGCTGCTTCGTGATCTGGCGAAGAGATTTTGTTCAATTGAAAAAAAAAAAGTACCTTTTTTTTCAGTATAATCACGCTTCATACGAGGAAAGCACGACATGCAGCGAGGCTTTTCTTGTCAACGAGAGGAGCGCCGACATCTTTTCATTCATCAGAGTGGCTGTGAAGGTTCGCCGACTTTTGAACAGGCGTGCGGGGCCTTCATTACTAACCCCACTTGAAGCTCCCACTGAGACCTGTTTCCTCGGTGACGCTGGGCGCTTCTCTTTCGAGAGCAGCAATTAGGCAAGAAGCGGTGGCACAACTCTCACGAACACGTGGAGCGCACACGCACCTATCCTAAAGCGAAGGCGACAACGTGGAGGGCTCTGCTGTTTCATCCGCCTTGAGGTCACTCTGGCTATGTTCTGTTTTTCTTCCTTATGCGCTAAGCTTTATGCACACTTCTTTTCATTTGGTGCCTTCGAGTGCAGTTTGTTTCTGTTTAGTCTTTCCTAACACTCATTTTCACAGCCTTCTAATTATTTGCCTTTAGTTAGTACTAGTTCACACACACATACACACACACACACACATATATATATATATATCTATATCTATATATATCTATATATATATATATATATATACATATATATATATATATATATATATATATATATATATATATATATATATATATATATATATATATATATATATATATATATATATATATATATATATATATATATATAGGTAGGCAGGCATGGTTGTTGAGTGGCCTAAGCGTTGCATATAGTCAAGTAGATCCTCCGTGAGCGGTCACAACGTGGTTTGTTTGGACGTTTCGGCCTAGAGTCTGGCCTTCATCCTGATGAAGGCCAGACTTTAGGCCCAAATGTCGAAATAAACCACGTTGTGACCGCTCACGGAGGATCTACTTGACTATATATATATATATATATATATATATATATATATATATATATATATATATATATATATATATATATACACACAGAAGAATACCTTCGGTTGCCGCAAGGTTATAAATATGAAACTAGATGCGCTTTAACATAACAACTGTTTATTCTGCTGACGTTTCGACGGGAACCCCTTTTTTTTCAAAGCATAATGCCTTGAAGGCATTAAAGATTCTCAGTTCTAGGGTATTTCTCCGTAGCAAATATAGTATGTCTCAGTCTCTCGTCAGGTGTTTCCTAACAACAGAAGGAGGAAAACAGGAGAAGACGTGAAACCAGCATTGCCTTTATTTTTCCCTTGAACCCACACTAGCAAACCTACCCATAACAGAGACGTATAGAATAACTAATGAAGCAAGATGGAGGGTTTTATACTGATTGACACGTACTCGCTTTTGTCATCGATAATGCTAGTTCTCTTCTGGCCAATGTGCTATCTATGGCACAGCAATGTCCCACTCCGTAAGAGCGATACTTCAGGGGCCGAACGAAGCTTCTAGTTCATAAGTGTTATTTGCCCCTGGCACTACGTGTCCACGACGAATGTGTCCAGTGGAAGAATCGGATGCTTAAAAAAACATTAGAGCATGAAACCAGACATTCACAAGAACAATAGATTCACGCGATGGGTTCTAAGATTGGATGAAATTTTCTCCTGCAGATATTTGCAGTGTGAGTAGGAACCGATGTTTGACACAATAACACGCTTACCGAGTACAGTTGGCCAGCGCAGAATTTCTGAGTACCTACTCCGATATGTTTTCTTTTTGTCATGTGTAATTTTTGAAAACCTATCATCAAACAATGCTATACAGCTAGGTGAAATTGGTATTATTCTGTCCGGGCGCAAGCACAGCTTCTCTTTTTGTTGTGCTGGCGCCGTGGTGTTTTGTAACATCCGTTTTATTTTACATTCACTGATCTGTCTTGGCTGTGTAGTGTGGTATATGATTGTTACAATTAGCTTCGTTGTAAATATATAAACATGAGTTTTACGTACGTAAATGCACAACCAAAGCCCTAAAGCAACGTTTTGCGTTTTTTTTCGCTCGCCCCACTGCGCTATTGTGAAATATCTGTGGCAGCCTGTTTAATGATATGATACGATCACACTTAGGTCACTGTAAAGCAGCAGTAGTGCCACCGCACTGCTCTGTCAACTTGTCCAACTGACTGTCCTGGCCACATCAGACACTTCCTGTAACTAAACAAATAAACGTACGAACTAGGGTTATGGGAATGGCAAGAGAGAGTGAGGAAGACAAGCATTTTTTTTTCATGTTCCTCAGCTTCTGTGCTTGGCCCCCCTTCATATGTTATTTTATGTGGTAAACTTGCCCTATACATGGCGTAATGGTACGCACTAGCCCACTTTCTTATAACAGTAGATGTGGATACTGAAGCTCACACTATTGACGCTCTTTTACCCACTCATGTCCTCTTATGAGTGGTGAAAAGCCCCTCAGCCAGTCTGCACGCTGAAAGCCTGGCTATAGCAGATCATCGTCCATCTATGTCGACTCCCACAAGCTTACCCTCACACCCTAGCATACCGAGCGTGGAAACCGATATGATCTTAGCGGAAACATTCACAGAGGCGACAACAGTGAAGATTCGATTGCGTCACCTCTATAGTTACCAGGACAAGGAATGTCTATTAGAACAGTTCTTCCCAAAACAGATTTTTCTGTAGAGTCTGCTCTGCCTCAAAGTCACTAATATTGAGGTGAAGCAAACGTCTCGCGATAAGCGACATAATTTGTATGCACACAGGTTACAAGCTCACAAATGAAAAAAAACAAAACGTACACAACGTGGCAATATATCGACGGAAAAAAATACTTCTCAGGCTGCCACAGTGCATAATTCAAGCATTCTCCTAATTTTACCGGAATTAGCCACGAATATATAACTCGACATTCTTAGTAAACTCTAGGTCGGGAGATAGGAAAACCTGCATAGCTATACCATTTTATGTTTCAGTAGTCACAGTGAGTACCAGTGATCTTGCCTAAAAATGTTTTATTGTTCTTTAGCAGCTTCGGCGAGTAGAAAGTTCCTGAAATGCTACTGCGCTTTCGGCGATCCAGGGGCCTTTCTGAACCTGTGTAGGCAGAACGCTCTTCCAACGTGTATGTGTGTGTGTGTGTGTGTGTGTGTGTGTGTGTGTGTGTGTGTGTGTGTGTGTGTGTGTGTGTGTGTGTGTGTGTGTGTGTGTGTGCGTGCGTGCGTGTTTTCGGCGTACATATGCAATTTTTCCCTCTCTCCTTAGACTTCTTCTTGTCCCTATTCTCCCACCTTTAGTGCTGTGTAGCAATCCGTATGCTATCATCTGGTTAACCTCTTGGCCTTGTTCTTCATCTCTCTCTCTCTCTTTTTTTCTTTTTTAGTGGCAGTGAACAATTGGATTCTGAGATTTTCTCACAATACTCTGCAGGCTGCGTAGCAACGTTTAAGATGTTGTGAACGCTCAATACCACTTGTCAGGTATCTGCACGACTGGGACAATACTGCCGTCTGTCTGGAAATTTATGAAACTGTTGGAGAACCACTTTAGCTTATTCAAAACCTGCTTGAATTATTCGCTTGGGATAAGTTGGCTAATTTATCACCCTCAATTAACTTTACTGAATGGTCTTGCGAGATTGTAGGATGAGAAAGAGGTCCCGCCTATGTGATGACCCAGAGCTCTTGAGTCATGACAGCTACTTCGGACCACTGGACTGCTCAAAGTTGATCTTCAAGGACAGAACTGGGCAAAACAGTTTTCTGGAGCACGCCCATCTAGGCCGCCTTCCAGCGCGTGCTTGATTAGACAATATTAGAAAACTAACTTTTAAAGCTACAAAGCAGTTCAAGTAATAACTTGAACAAGTAGAAGAATGGTTTGCAAAACGTCTGATTACATCATTTCTCACTCGCAACTTAATAAGTATTAGTGTCTTTCCGCTTACCCATTACGCTGATGAACCGCTAACCCGGAAGTTGCAGTTTCGTTCTTAACAGCGGAGGTCACAGTCGCAGTTGGATGGAAGCAAATGCTGGAGACCCAAACAGTGTGCGATGACGTCCCTCATAATTACTCCACGTACAACCCCACAACCTTTTTTTCACTGTTTCTGCTCACTACAAATGACCACAAAATACACAAATATATTACGTGACACCCTTGAACAAGCTCCTACACGAGCCGTGATTGCAAGGTATCCTAAGCTACCACGTACAAATTATGTTTCTCTCGGGACAGTTCTTGACAGTGACATGCAGAAGCAGTGATTATCGTTCGTGCTGCCGTTAGAAAACTTCGCATCAGCGCATAGATATCATTAATTAGCGTCACTGCGTTTTCGCCTTTGTGTGTGTGTGTGTGTGTGTGTGTGTGTGCGTGCGTGCATGTGTGTGTGTGCGTGTGTGCGTGTGTGTGTGTGTGTGCGTGCGTGCGTGCGTGTGTGTGTGTGTGTGTGTGTGTGTGTGTAGTTTCTTTGACAACACAGCAATGTTATTGTCAGCCTAATCAAAATCAAGAAGAATAAATGGGCATGAACACGGGTTACAGCACGTAGGCAATATAGCGTAATAGCGGAGAAGAGAGAGAATAAGGTTAATTGAAAAACAGGGAGGTTAACCAGAAGAAGATGTCCGGTTTGCTGTCCTGCACTGGGGAAATTGAGATGGCCATGAATAGGTAAGGAGAGAAAAGAAGGGAAAGGAGCTGGTAAAGAAAAAATATAGAAAACGCGCACACACTCAAGCATGGGAGTGTCAAAGTAGATTTGTGAGTCTGGTTTACTGCATAAACTTCAGCAGCGCCTTCGTCGCTTTCTGGTCGGAAGGTCGAACGTTCCCGCACTCCAAAATTTACTGTTTCGAAAGCAGCCTGTCGTCGAGCCACCTTAACGTTGCCTAAAGCTGTTGTGTAATAACTGAGCGGCTGAGCGGGCCAGCGTGCTCAGCGAATGAGCGCAACGCAAAGAGCGCATGCGAGGCAGCTAAGCGCGCCAGCGATCTTACGGAGGGAGCCGTTTGTCTTCTCATTTCGTCTCCCCTGCGAAGGGTGCGCAGTGAACTAGCGTGCGAACGTTCTCTAGGCAAAGTCTCTGCTCGATTGACAGTAGCTTCAACAGTGTTCAACAGTTGGCTCAGCAACGTGCTCCACTTCCTTCGCTGAAAGAAGTGAAGCATTCACTCAGCTATTGTTATTCTTCATTTTTGTCTTGCGCTCCGTTTGCCGCTCTGATACTCCACTGGGCCCACTGGCCCACTTGGCCACTCAGCCAATACACTTTAATAAAACCGCTCGTTATTAAACATAACAAGCTGAGTTGCAACGGACGACAAAACGTGCGAGACGAAGACAAAGTTTCGTTGGCGAGTGAGAATGAGAAGCCAGTGATTACAATGTGGCATGGGCGTCGGCAGCGGGGTGCGAAAGAGACAACGGCCTTCATCAAGACACACTAGCACTTGCCTTTCTAACATAAACTACATCAGCGCTCCGCTCCACCAGTCGCTATGCAACATAGGTTCACACCACTCAAGACATTAAAAAGGCAAGTAGGAAGCACAGGAGTTCGTGAATTATAGTGAAGCCCTTTAGAGCTTATATCAAGGGGTACATCTAGACAACAGGCAGAAAAAAAAACACCAACAGGGCAGATATGATGTTTTGGAGCTCGCAGGCGCACGCTGTGAAAGAAGTCTTGATATATTATATGAGTTCATTTTATTTACCCGAATTCAATTCCGACTGGGAGTTCATTTTATTTCAGCAGTATTGTGCGTGTGTCAGCGTCTCTCGCGTGACGTTGCATATCACAATGAAGGGCCATGCACCCAAATTACGCATAGTTTTTTAATCAGCATTTTTCTCACTCTACGTACGAGATCGAAGCAGAACGTACTTTTATTAGTGATCTGGTGCCAGTAAAATTGTTATAGAAAAGCGTTCGATATTTTTAATTTGTTTGCAAAATTGGTTTCAGCGTTGAGCACAGCATCATACTTAAACAAGTCCTGCTGCCAGAAATCAGGTACCGCGAAGCTACGGCGTTCACTTTGAGTGGCTGAAAATAAACAATGCATTGTGCATGCTTGCGATGGACACAATGTGAGTACTTTACAAATTCTGAGGTGTTTATTACTCGTTACATCTGCACAAAAGAAAACTTGAGCGTCAGTTTCGGTTTATATACAACCATAGCGCCGGTAGCATTGTTCAATTACCTGCCGTAGTGTAGAATGATAATACTTTATCACACTGTAGTATTGATTGTGCGCGCGTTTTTCTATCTACCACATTCCATCCGCGTTCCTGCATGGCCATTGTTGCCTTCGTCTTCGTGTGGCATCAGTTTCAGTGGCGTCCATGGAAACCTTAGGGCTTACTCTTTAATCCTAACAGCTCCATGGTAGGTGGGTAGGCAGGTATGTAGGTAGGAAGGTAGGTAGGTAGGTAGGTAGGTAGGTAGGTTGGTAGGTAGCAACATAGCAGCGTGTCGTTTTTTAATAGATTTACCACAGCCTGTTGACAACTCTGTTGTCAGAGGTGATAAAAAAAGAAAAACGCAGACACTGCAGTGTTAAGGATTGCCACAACAAAGAAGCAGATGTCAGCGTCATATTGTATCGCTTCCCATCGAGAAAGTGCGAAGCAACTCTGAGGCAGAAGTGGATCATCGCTGTTCGGCACGTCAAGTAAGTATCACCCTTGAGAATTTTAGGGACGAAGCTCCTTATAGCGGCACCCGTTAGTCCCTCGTAGTCGTAGTCACAGTCGTGGTGTGTAACCAGTCTTACGCTTTGACCTCCAAACTGGTGCCGGTGGAATATTTCACCCGTGCGTTGTTGAACAATAAAAAAAATTCGCAGCGTGCACGTTAACCAAGAGCCGAATTCTTCTCTCATTCTCCATTAGCAGCCATTGGCATGTTCCAGAAGAAAACGTTAGTAGAAGTAGAAATGTTAAAAGCCGACATCTGCTGTCTCTCATTCCCAGTAGCAGCCATTGTTTACCTCTAAGGTAGTGCCTGGTGAGATTTCTCCTGTGCGTGATTAAACAATAAAAAATTTTTGTTCAAAACGCCTTTGATTGATGAAATAAAAAAAACGAAAGACCCAGATGTTTTCTAAAACAAAACGAAAAGACGCCAGATGTTTCTAAAGCAAAACGAAAAGAAGGCGCCAGCTGCTTAACAAAAGACGCCAGGTGTTTTCTAAAGCAATGGTTCTATAATCAAAACCATATCGATACAGGTTTGTAGTTGCCAACGCTCGTTGTCGTCGGTGTGTGCTCGTATGGATAAGGATGCCGAAAGGCGGGCGCGCAGGACAGCAGCGGCGCTCGCTCGCAGACAGGGCACTAAAGTGAGAGCACACGAGGCAGAAGCGCGCCAGGAAGCTGTGCAATGTCGCCGCCAAGATCCTGATGTACGACAACAAGAGGCCACATCAGCAAGGCAGCGTTGGTAAGATCCAGCCGTAAGTGAAAAAGAAGCTGCAGAGGCATATCAGCGTCGGCAAGATCCTACCGTACGGGAACGAGAGGCCACATGAGCAAGGCAGCGTCGGCAAGATCCTGCTGTACGGGAACAAGAAGCAACATCAGCAAGACAGCGTCGGCAAGATCCCGTCGTACGTGAAGAAAAAGCTGCAGCGGCACGTCAGCGTCGGCAAGATCCTTCCGTACGGGAACGAGAGGCCGAGGCAGCAGGTCAACGTCACGAAGCAGATCTTGAAAACGTTCGACAATGGGGAGTGGCGAGAAAGCGCGCATATCGCCAGGTGAATCGACGGAAGACAATTTCCCGGTATTACCTCCAGGAGCTTCACCCAATCTCATCATCATTCACCTCGTGGATCAGCCATCAATTTTTGTGTTAAAGACATGAGAACCGAAAAATAACGGGAAGCATCCGTTCAACGCACGGTATCGTTACAACTGCCCACAAGCGTGTGTTAAAACACGCACAGTGGTTGTCACTCTTGAAACCTTGAAACCCAACGTCGTAAGAGCTTGGACGCATGGCGCATTTTGCCACGCATAGATTTGTCAACGTGCGGCCCCGTCGCGGTGGTCTAGTGACTAAGGTACTGGGCTGCTGACCCGCAGGTTGCGGGATCAAATCCTGGTGACGGTCGCTGCATTCCCGATGGAGGCGGAAATGTTGTAGGCCCGTGTGCTCAGATTTGGGTGCACGTTAAAGAACCCCAGGTAGTACAATTTCTGAACCCTCCACTATGGCATCTCTCATATTCATATAGTGAATTTGGGACGTTAAACCCCACATATCAGATCAAATCAATCAGGTAAAAACTTTATTATTTTTTGTAAAAAAAGGGGCAATGGGACAGAGATGAGGAGAGGTTGCTACACTCGGTAGTCCTCCGCAAACCTCTCTGGCCAATCCAGGATGGCCTCCTGGACATCGGGTTTCAAGCTGCGCAAGGCAGCCTCCCACTGCTCCTTATTACTGACTACTTTTCGAAGGGAGGGTGGGGGGGGTGCATAGGGCTCCCCCACATCATACGATTAGGATTTACTTTCCGTGCGTAGCAATATTTACCAGAGGAAGACGGGTAAAGAGAAGGGTGCCTGAGGTGAAGAATGTAGCGGGAGGGAAAGGTGCGAGTCTGCAGCTGCGGCCACACTACTTCGCTCCTTCGTGGGGATTTCGAGATTAGCGGCGGTAAGGTTGAACGGCCGAGACGGTAGTGAATGTCGTGCAATGTATGAAGGTGATCCCGTGCAGCAAACGGTACTGTTGTCGAAACGGAGCTTGGCTCTTCCAGCGCCTGCGCCCGGAACGTAAATATTCGGGCACTGGCGTGAGCCGGCACGTTACCGGCAAGGCCCACGTGCGTGGGAGCCCATATTAAAGCAGTGTCTTGTTGTGGGGAATGGCCATGAGGACGGAGAGGTCTGTTTTAGACATCCAACCCGCTCCGAAATTGTAGATGGCAGTTTTTGAATCGCTAATAATAAGTGAATAACTTGTAACTGTAACAGGAGCTCATTGTTTCTTGCGCGCTTTGACATCCCACTTGCAGACATAGAATCCTCTCCTAATGTGTGCGGCACAAAATCTGTCTAAAAAGTAGGATCCGCATGCGGTAGAAAAACCAGCCACCATGTTGAACAACATTCTAGTAGATAAAAAATTGAGTCGCATCTTGAGTGGAAGCAGCCGCAACCAGGCTAGGTGGGTGACGTTTGGAAGTGTATACGCCAGTTCCCGTCTCCTGATTTCCGGTATGCTCGTCATCTCTCTCTCGACGTTGCGATCGCCGCTCCGGTGTTATTTATGTCAATGCGAACTCATCAACGGTGAGGCCCGCGGGATGGTTTTCAGTTCGCGAACAGTAAGTATCGAGTACTGTAAATTGTTAACCCTTTCTTAGGGGCGAAGCTATTTAAGCTGTGGGTCATGTGTCCCCGATGTATGTTAGTAGTAGTAGTAGCAGTGGTAGGGTAGTAGTACTTAGCCACCTCTAGTTTAGTCCTTGAAATGTCCACTGGATGGCGGTACTTGTGCAGTATCAATTTTTGTGAAAGGTAACACGGGAGCGCGCGGCCTGCGCGCTCCGGCGGCTGCTGGCCGCGCGTTCAAGCGGAAGCGACAGCAACCACAGTCTCTTTTCGCGTCATCTCGCAGCTAGCGTAACAACTATTCATTGCTGATGTTGAACCAGCGGCAAGATTTTGACCCCCTCCCTTTTCAAGACGATTAGCGAGAGCTGGCCTTGAAGGCAAGGGGGTTGTGCAAGCTTGCCGTTCTAAATCAGCAATGAATGCTTGTTTTGCTCGCCGCGAGATGACTCGAAAAAAGACTGCGGTTGCTACCACTCCCGCGTGAACGTGCTACTAGAGGCCGCCGGAGCGCGCAGGCCACGCATCACCGTGTTCCTTTCCATGAACATTGACACTGTAAATGATCAATATGGTATGAAAATATGCGAAATGGTGGTACTTGGAGTGTTCACTAGGTGGACGGACATAGAGCCAGACAAACAGATAGACGAACGGATAGACAGACAGACAGATGGACAAACGGACGAACACACGCGGACGGAAGCACAGAAAGATGAACGGACGCATGGATGGACGCATGGACGGTCGAACGGACGGACAGATGCACGCACGTACAGACGCACGGACGGACGCAAGCAAGAACGAACGGACGGGCGGAAGCACGGACGGACTGACGGATGCTTCGCATTACTTATCATCATTCACACTGCCGATATGCTGTGAGTTTTTTTCTAAACGCCCTGCAAAAGTTTATTTCTAGAACTGTGTATGGCAAGTATTAACGTAAATGCACTCGGCATTGGTGTAATGAGCGGTCTTCTTTGCCTTTGTTATAAGTTACGCCGTTTCCAAGCTCACGTACCATTAGCTGCATTGTGAGAGACGTCTTCGCAGCCGCAGAGCCGAGCCCACGCGCAAGATTTTCTCCGGAGACCTCCCTGCCCGAGAGTTTCCTAAATATATTTAGAGGGCACACTGGGGCTGCGATCACTCAATAATCATGGGAATTACGGGTATGACTTGGATTTTCGAAATCTGTGTGCTTGCAGGTAGCGAACGCACTTGTAGCTTAATTCACTGCTATGTTTAAGTTTTGTTTCGAAGGAAAGAACTAACCACTTTTCACTTCGTGACTCGATTTGAAGTAGTAAGCCTAAAAAATTAAGGAGGAGAAGTGTGACTACCGAAGGATTGCCGACCGTCGTTTCGTGACAAAGCAGCTTCAAGCCACGCGAAGCCAGAACAGGCGTCAAGTACGAAGAGTAGGCAAATCCATGTCATATTCATTATTCCCATGCTCGCTGATGCGCTGTGCGTTGCAGCTCCCATGGACACTAAGCAACAGTGTTCCTCCAGTGTACTTTAAGAAAACTATATGCTCCTCGCAGAGTTGGCTCATGATGACAGAAGCTTGAAATAATGCGGCGTTTCGGCGTCAATGTGATGGTTCCGGGAGCTCGATAGTTTCTTCAGCGGCACTTTGGCTTCAATGCGACGTCTGTGACTACCTGTGGTTCGACAACAACCACTGTGGTTAACACATTGCGAAATGCATTTCACCAATCATTACATTCTTTCATGACTGGGATCACGTAAGACACAATGTACGGCATGTGAAAATCAACACTGTGGTAAATTACAGCGAAAGGTGTGCCTAATCTCATTCATAAGCACGAGCATGTGACAAGTAGTTGTGAAACGCTTCAGTGGCACTTCGTGTTGGACCCACTGCTAAACATCGGGGTTGCACGTTTCAGTGTCTGCTGGTTAACGGAGTGCTTGGGTGGTGATTTTTTTTCATTCACCTGTAGACGACACAAGGAGCGCGTGGCAACGTAAAACTACCTTACTGAAGTTTGGGCACAAAGCCGCTGTAAAAAGAGGTGGCTGGCGTCTGCATTCACTTCGACTTGAAATGGCGCTCCCCTAGACATAAAATTTCCTAAAATTAACTTGAGGAAACTCTGGCGATGCGGTCGTTCTGACACCACGGGAATGACGGGTAGTACACGGATTTGCCTAGTCTTCGTTCTTGCGCGCATCGAATGCAACTGTAGCTTTGTTTATTAAAGAGCTTCGGTTTCGTTTTAAACAAAAAAGACCATTTTTAACTTTATTATTTGACTTGAATTGGTGAGCCTAAAAAGGTAGAGGTGCCGAGGCATAACTGCGACGGAGGAGGAGGAGGAAGGGAAGAAATAAAAGGCAGGGAGGTCAACCAGACGCACGTCCCGTTTGCTACCCTGCACTGGGGGAAGGAATGAGGGAATTAAAGAAGAAGAAAGAGAGAAGTGAAGGGCAACGTGTGTGTAGATGTGACCTTGTCCATTGCACCCGAAACTTCTGCTAAACTTCTTGTGGTGGCAAAGCGGATTTGCGCCACATGGAGCCAAATAGAGCCGAAAGAACAAAGATTAGACCAATCCGTGTGCTACCCGCATTTTTTCCCGTGCCGTCTTAAGCAGCGTGCGTTTCAGCTCCCGGCTTAGACACTAGCACCAGGATCCCCTGTGGCTTACATATAGAAAACTCTGGGCACCTAGGCGAAATGTGTCCCTACCCTGCTCTCGGGGAAAGCGACACGCAAAGCTGGGCGACACTAACTGTGAGGTACTGTCATTCAGACTAAAGCCACTGGAACGGGAAAAGTACCGCGTTCGTTTTCTCTCGCCGCCGCACGCTCTCGACGGACTTCACCACGTGAAGAGCCCAGTTCACTCACCTCGCTAGTGTCGTGGTGCGCTCGCGGACATTCGAATTTATGGATATATGCTGAAATGAATACGACGAAATATATCTGTATGACGAATAGGAATCATAGGTGGTAGCATGAAAATCATGGCATACATTTTATGTACAACAATATTTACAAGGCACGCTCATGGTGGGTTCACAGCCGATTGTATTCTTTGGTTTTTCCAAAAACTGGTAATTTTTCTCTTCACTGTAACATGAACATCCGTCAAAGTATGAAACATGACAGGCGTGGGGTGAATTTTATGTGTAGCATGATTTGCATGCCACGCTCATGCTATGCACAAGACTGGTTCACTTTTCTTGATACTCACCGAATTTGTAATGAGTGAGGCAATCGTACGATGAACACCAATGGCAAGTGCTAACATGAAAATCCTGACACGCGTCTCAATGTTGGCGTGATTTACATGCCACACTTTTGCCAAGATCACGTCAACAGAAACGAAAATTGTGCATGGTTATTATGTAAGCGATAATTTGCATGCCGGGCTTATGCACTCGCAGGCGGATTGCTATCTTGATATAGACCAATATTGATATTGCGGGACATTACTGAATGAAATGCATACAAGATAAGATGTAACAAGAAACTACTACACCTTTGTTGTCACTACCTCTCATTCATGTTTGTCCTACAGCTACCTCCCGCAATACCAATCTTGATATACAGGGTGTCCCAGGTAACTTCAGCCAGAGTTTAAAAATATGCCAGCTCACGCAATTACGACGCGACCAGATGCACGTTGCTCATCAGTGCTTGCAGTTAGTCAGATTAGTTTTTGTGTTGTCAAATATTGTTTAATTAGATATTTTAATTAACTAATTTTCGAAGGAACGAAGATGAATAAAGAATTTAATGAAAATGTTGTAGATCGGTTAGCAAAACGTCCTAACAAATAGTTCTGAACCATGTATTTGTTAAGTATTAGTGTTTTTCTGCTAATTACAAATGCCTGCGAAATACAAAAAACTACCACGTGACCAACCCGCTCGCGCTTCAGTGCGAACGATGATTCTAGTGCTCCCTAACGTTCCAAGTACGATCAACACGCTTTCCTCGCACCGGTTCATGTCAGTGATAAGCAGTCACAGCAGTTATCATTTTTGTGGCCGATAGCAAAACGTGTTCATCGTAAAGCCACCACCACCGTTGCGGCCTGCCGAGACAGCACAATGGGTCAAATGCTATGGTCGTTCGTACGCACAACGTTAGGGAGCACTGGAATCATTGTGCGTACTAGCACGAGAGCGGGTTTGTCAAGAGATATTTTTTTGTATTTTGCGCATATTTGTAATTAGCAAAAGAACACTAATACCTGACAGTTACAAAGTTCAATACTGGCTTATCGAATGTTTTGCAAAACGATCTACAATTTTCTCAATGAAACTTTTTATCCATCTTTGTTTGTTGCAAAGTTAGTTAAATAAACAGATATAATAATCAACATTTGACAACACCAAAAACAGTCTCATTAACTACAAGCAACGGCAAGCAACATGCAGTTGGTCACATCGTAATTGAGTGTGCTGGCATATTTTTAAAATCCGGCTAAAAATACCTGGTACATAGTGTATAACAAGCTAGTGAAACGACCGCGAGCATACATTTGCAGCTTTTGTCTGTGGCGTGATCCTAATTTTTATTGCGCGAAATTTCTACGATGGTCATACGTTGCACATTGGATCGCAATGGAGCCACACTAGGGTGAAAATTTCGAGTGATAGGTTCAGTTCCAGAGCTTGTAGAAAAGGGTAATAAAGAAATGCGATCAGCCAGCCGTACCGTTTTGCGCCCCTGAGCGAGCATGCTGTGAGGTCTTGCGTATCGTGATATAAATGGCTATTTCATGTTTCAGAAAAACTGTCAGTGTCCAGTTCTTCCCCTTTTTTACAGCGTCATTCATAAGCTGTGTGATATATCACGGTAGCTCCTAAAATATGAAGGAGTTTTCAAGGATTACCGCGTTTTCGCCTGTACATCAAAACAACATTAAAAAGAAGTGACAGTCGCTATGGGCCCATTCTACAGACGTAATATGCATGCGAGAAATTCTTTGAGCTGAAGTATCGGATGGCAGAAGCGTTGGGATAAATGTTTTGCGAAGGTGGAACCACCTTGATTAGAATTGGGCCAGGGCAGACAGATGGGATAAAATGTTTATTTTGTGCGCCTTATACCACGGGAAAACCTTTGGGGTGGAGGAGGTACAACAAATGAATGTGCAAACTGTCCGGGCTTGGTGTGCCATTCCAGGCTACTCCACTGGCAGATGGAAACCCATGTGGTCGCGTACATCCATGTAAACAGGCACCTGTGCAGGAGAATGGCAGAGGCGTAGACTGCGGTAGAAGTATACTGCTAGAGAAGTGAGCTTTAGCAAAGGCTAGAGCGGTAAATGTAAGATGTAAATGAGAACGTTTCGTTGAACGCGCTGGCCGAACACGCAGAAGCAACAGGCCACGACATAGACGAGAATAGGGTTAAATTAACGAAGTAAAAAGAAAAGAACAGTACTTCAGGGTTATACTTTGGCTCTCTAACGATTAAGACAACGTCGCAAATTCTTGAATGCATTGGCGCCAACTTCCCTCACATGGTAGGTACTGACGACGTGCTAGAATCGAACACTAAAAGACACACTGAAGCACAGGTAGGACATGCACGAGAGTGAACTAACTACTGTTTATTCGATGGAAATGTGACAAACATATATAGGGTGAAAGAAAAAAAAGCGTAAACCTGCACACTGGCCACCACAACGAAGCAACCATCTGCGCGACATTAAATCTGGTCTTGTCACCTATTTAAAATATCAACCTTAAAAATCCTATTCTCTGTTGGACAAATGAATAGATGGCGCACTAACACACCTTTCTTCACTGAGCCTGCGCCTCATGAAAGCTTCTATGATTTCTCTTTACCTTGTGCCTTTGGATCTTGATAAAACAATGACGTTTTCGAAATTCGGCTTACAATGACACTGCATGCAATGGGAAGCTAAGTTACCGGGGTGACTAATGTGCTTCCAGTTGTTATCATGCTCACGTAAAGATGAATTAAGACACCTACCAGTTTGCCCAACGTACCGATTTCCGCATGGCAAAGGAGTACCATATACAACATTTTCTTTACATGTTACAAACTTGTTGACATGCTTAGCAGAACATGTATGGTTGTTCTTGTAGTTGCCGCTTACTTGGTGACAAAGTGAAATTAATTTGTGAGCTGCCGTGAAGGTCATGGGTAGGTCATGCTTGCTTACAATTTTTTCAGTCCATGCGAAATGCCGTGGACGTAGGGCATAACAATAGGCCTCTCTTTTGACTTCTCTTTTAGTACTACGTTCGTTTTATACGTGATTCCGACGGTTTTCAACGGCCTCTCAGCCAAGGCAGTGATCAAGGCTTCAGGGTACTCGCTGTCCCTGAGTTTATCAACTTGCTTCACTAAAGTTCGTGCAACTGTCTGGTCACACGACTTTTGACAGCTGTTTAACATGCGCGAACACGCGACACTTCTTTTCACAAGCTTGGAGCGACCCAAGCTTGTGAAAAGAAGCCCAACAAACTCTTGAATGAACAAACTATTGCCCAACAAACTCTTGAATGTGCCACTGGTATGCGGAAGGCTACCTACTACTACTACTACATACCTCAGAGGAAGTGCAGACCTACGCCTTAAAGAGCTTCGCCCCTACAAAAAAATATAGAGGTGACAGTGACACAGTCAGGGGCAGTGACAGTAGTAACGCGTAAGCAGTGCACTGTAACACGCTGCCGGTAACATTTACTGCAACTTTACGGATTGTGTAGTCCGCGGAATTCCGCACACATGAACTCAGAGCAACACAACGCTGTTCAAAAAATGAAACCCCGCGAAGTCACGGTAAAAGCAACGCATCCAACCACCACCTTTACTTCGCCAGAGTAAAGCAAGATCACGTGATCCAACCCTGCACGTCACAGTGATTGCAGCGACCACACCTGTTTAGGGATGGGCCTCGTGCCAAATATGGCCGCGGGTTGGGTGGTCACGGTGTCTTCCCTGTTCCAGTGACAGGTTCCGACAGATATGTAGAGCCATATCGTGGCATTGTACAAAACGTCAGCTGGTGGCAAATTTCGCAAGTACTAACGGTTTTGCTTGCATGGATGGATGGATGAGTGGATAAATGGATAGATGGATGGATGGATGGATGGATGGATGGATGGATGGATGGATGGATGGATGGATGGATGGATGGATGGATGGATGAATGGATGGATGAATGGATGGATGGATGGATGGACGGACGGACGGACGGACGGACGGATGGATGGATGGATGGATGGATGGATGGATGGATGGATGGATGGATGGATGGATGGATGAATTAATGGATGACAACTTTATTTTTACGCCAGATTAGCAGGTCCCCTACTGCTTCTCCTTTGCATCCCTGGCACACAGGCCTAGGTGACGAAGGCCGGTACCTCGGCGATTAGAAGCAGGTGTAGAGCTTCTGACTACTCGCAGTTTCTTCCGCCAGGCGGATGTCTTGTTGCTGTGAAGCAGAGTTCTCGCTCCGCAGCAGGGCTTCCAAGGCGTCTCTATACAATATATATTTAATTTAGCGCCTGGGAAGCAATCCCACTACCGTATAATGTGGTCGGGGGTACCTGTCACCCCACAGTGCTTGCATCTATTGCTTTGCCTGATGTTTTCGTGAACTTGATATGCCCCGACCGGGTTTGCAAAACTGCCAGCTTGCATGGGTCGCCATGCGACAGCCTCCCTATTGTTCAGGCTTTTATCTGGTGATGGCACCACTCTACGCAGTAGCTGATAATTTTTCAGGATGTCAGTGTAACATTGTGGCGGCTCTTCCAGGTTCGGGCAGTTGGGCGACTTCACAGTCACCCTGTAGCTCGGGCTAAATCGTGGGCGCCCCGTTGCCAGGAACGAACGTGTGTGCTGGGGTCCAAGTTAGGCAACTATTTCTGTTTAGTGGTCTACTGGACCTAACCCTTGCCACTTCAGGCAATATTCGACCTTTACTGAAATTCTGGATGGCCGCTTTGCTATCGCTGGTTATAAAATTAGCTCCCGTTGCAACGCAAAGCCAGAGCTATTGCGAGTTCTGCAGCCGTTTCTGTGCTGCGGCTTCTAATGATGCCGGCTGATATAGGGGCCCGTTGGCCGTCGACTATTGAAGCGACCGCTGCACACAATTTGCCACTTCTCGTGTCCACGTACGCAACCGACTTGTGTCCAATGATCCAAACCACTTTATTAGAGTTTCTACTCTTGTTTCCTTCCTCTCTTCGCATAATTTTAGATGCTTGTTTCGAGGCAGGGGGAAATTATAAATTTTCTCGGCAGCACTTGGGGATGTTCGATTTGCATCGGCATCCCCTATGGGTTTGCAGACCTACCATATCGAGGTTATAATGATGCCGAGCCGACTGCCTGTAGTCAGTTGGCTTAGTCGATTGAGCTGTGAAATTCCGATAGCCTTCACTCTTTCGTCTCGGTTATATATTGTGCACTCCCGTTTTGGCTTCTTGATTACATGAGCTATAGTCGTTGACAAGCTAAAGATAAGAAGAAAGTGTACCGCTGTCCATTTGTTATATACGCGTCCAACTGCAGCTGCTCTTTACAATGACGTCGCAGTAATGATGAACCAATGACAAATTCAGCATGGAGCCGTTCGCGACGAGTGGCGATGTGCCACTTGCGAGATCTGCAGGCGTCACGTCGGTTTTCCTAGGGTGTTTTCTTAATAAAAGAATGGCAGCGTATTGACGGGGTGAATGATGGAGTGTGGCGCGAAGCATCCGTCAGTTCATTCATTCTTGGTTCCGTCCGTCCATGCGTCTGTCTGTGTGACCGTCCGTGCGTCCACCCGACCGTCTGTGCGTGCGTCTGTTTGTGCGTCCGCACGTCCACCTGTGCGTCCGTCCCTGCCTTCGCCCATGCATCCGCCCCTGCGTCCGTCCATGCGTCCATCGGTCGGTGCAGCCATCCGTGAGTCCATCCATGAATCTGTCTGTGTCTCCATCTGTCCATATATTCAACACTTCAAGTACCACCATCTCGCATTTTTTTCATCACATATTCTCGATATAGGAGCACCGCCATCCAGCGGACATTCCAAGAACTAAACGAGAGGTGGCACATACACACTTTTTTACGGCTCGCGCTTCGTGTCTACTTCCCATCTTTAACCACCTCGAGTTAATGATATATACTAGTTGACTGTATTCATGGCACTACAGCCCAACGCTCGCTAAACCTTTCTAAAACCAAGGAGGTTACGCCCAGCGAGTATAACGTAGCAACACTTGTCAGATAGTGCTCAATGTACATGCCAATGGCTGCTAATTGGGAATGAGAGACAGGAGAATTCAGCTTTTAGTTAACGGGCACACTGCAAATTTTTCATAGTTCAACAACGCACACAAGAAATCTCCCCTCGGCACCACCTTGCCGGTCAAAACGTAAGACTAGTTACACACTGCTACGACTACGACTACTACGAGGGACGAACGGGTGCTGCTTTAAGGAGCTTCGCTTCTAAAAGATTCTGTTTCATCAGGTCGCACTCAGAACTATTCTCACCGGCCGTCATTTTTTGCTTACGTTTGATTTTGTATATAGCGCTCGAAGTGCACCGAAGCTACAGAGCTTCATTGCGTTCCATTGTTTCGGAAGCGTGAAGCTGCAACACGGCGCCTTTCTCAGCGTCACTCGGATGCACCAAGCATGTATCACCTCAGGATAACAACTATCGACGATTGTCGTCGCGGTTATTTGTGGGCATTAAGGTGAAGGTGAAGTCCGATTGTGCATGGCTGTGCTTTGTGGAATGTGCGCGTCTGTGATTTACCACTCGGACAAGCCATGATATCGGCGTTTCTCATGTGTGAGCGTGTTAGTACGGTGAAGTAAAATGATCTTTAGTTGGTCCCGGAAAACTGGTCAGACACCCCCCTAAGAGGGGTCCACCGCTGTTGCTGGCCACGTCCACGCCGGGGCTGGAAGACCGTGACCCTCCGCCCGTTCGCAGGCCTCCTGGATTGCCGAGTATTGGACTGAAAGTTCGGGGCTTTTAAGAGCTCTTTCCCAGTCACCTTCTGTGCTGAACTTTGCGCCATGTAACGCCGGGCACTGCCAGAACATGTGAGCGAGTGTGCAGTTATGTGCCTCACAACTAGGGCTTCCTGGAGTTACGCCATCAGCAAAGTGGCTGGATGTGCTACGAAATGGGAATCTTTCCGAGTGGTAGTGCTTCCCGACGCGACCAGGCCCACCAAGCTCTCCTTACATTTATGAATCAAACCGACCTGGCCCCTCGTTTATAAACGGCCTCTCTCTTTTTTTTTTACTCATAGTCGTCAAAGTCTTCGTCATTTTTTTTCTCTCTTCCTCATCTTCTTTCCTTTTTCTCTCGTCTAATCTTTGTTTCTTCTGTTTCTTCCCTCCTCCCGAAAGACTGAGCAGGCATTGTGCCCCTCCAGGTGGCAGTTGGCAGCTTGTTTTCTTCCTCTTTCCTTAGCATCTTTGTGTATCTGTGTATGCAAATAATAATAATAATAATAATAATAATAATAATAATAATAATATTAATAATAATAATAATAATAATAATAATAATAATAATATAATAATAATAATGGGATCTAACCTGCCTGTAGCATCCGAAGAACCGACGACTGTGGCCGAGTGTGCTTAGAATGCGGAAGCGGGTACCTCCGCCTAGACAACTGATGATGGGACGTCACTTCGTTAAAGATGCCAAGTGGATCTTTAAAGTTATCCGCGAACCCACCTCCGTGCCAGCCCAGACCGCCATGGCACGAGATTTCTCTCGCGTGGTTATGGGAAGTTCGTTGGCGTTGGGAAGGGTCGGATGCACCTCTGAGCCCATGTGGGCCGGAAACCAGGTGATTATGTGGTAGCCTACTACACCCCTGGAATTTCAAAATGGCAGCATATTCACGGAGTGAATGATGGCGAGTGGGGTGAAGAATTCGTCCGTCCATTCGTTCTTGCTTCCCTTCGTCCATGCGTCCGTCAGTGTGACCGTCCATACGTCCATCAGCCCGTCCATGCGTGCGTCTGTTCGTGCGTCCGTCTCTGCGTTCGTTCATGCAGCCGCCCCTGCGTCCGTTCATGCGTCCATTCATGCATCTGTCTATGTGTCCGTTCGTCCATCTATTCAACACTCCAAGTACCACCATCTCGCATCTTTTCATCATATAGAAGCACCGCCATATAGAAGCACCGCCATCCAGCGGACATTCGAAGGACTAAACGAGGGGTGGCACATGCACACTTTCTTACGGCTTGCGCTTCGGGTCCACTTCCCACCTTTAACCTCCTCGAGTTCATTGTATATACTAGTTCACTGTATTCATGGTACTGCGGCCGAACGCTCGCTAAACCTTTCGAAAACCAAGGAGGTTACGCCCAGCGAGTATGACGTAGCAAACTTTTTCAGTCATATAGTACTCAATGTACATGCCAATGGCTGCTAATGGGAAAATAGAGGCGGAGAATTCGGCTTTTACTTTCTTACGGCTTGCGCTTCGTATCTACTTCTCATTTTTAACCATCTCGAGTTCATTCATGGTATATACAAGTTCATTGTATTCATGGCACTGCGGCTCAACGCTCGATACCCAGCGAGTATAACGTAGCAACCCTTTCTTGTCAGATAGTGCTCAATGTACATGCCAATGGCTGCTAATGGTGATCGCAGCCTGCGCGTTAACTAAAAGCCGAATGCTCCTGCCTCTCATTCCCCATTAGCAGCCATGGACATGTACATTGAGCACTATTTTTGATTGTTCAACAACGCACAGAAGAAGTCTCTCACCAGCATCACCTTGAAGGACAAAATGTTATACTTGTTACAGACTACGAGGGATGAACGAATGCCGCTCTAAGAAGCTTCGCCCCTAAAATAGCGGCAGCCTTCCTAGAGATTAGCCCCGAGGCAAAAGCCTGGGTAGCAGCCCTGGAGTCAGTAAATATCTCTAGACGCGAAGCGTCCATCATCGCCAAGGCTATCGCTACCTGCTCTGCTACGGAGGCAGACGCTTTCCTCACAGAATCTGAGTTGATTACGCTATCGCGATGATCAACGACCACAGCTGCAAAACGATCAAAGCGGCCATACTGCGCCGCATCGACGAAAGCTACACTGCCCGTCGACCTAGCCACGAAATCAGGGAAAGACTTGGCCCGTGCCTTTCGCCGGCCAACATTTAACTGTGGATGAACCTTACGCGGGAAGGGCGCCACATAGTACGTGACCTTCATTGCTTGTGATAAGAAGATCTTCTGCTCCTCCCCTGCCGTATGATAATATCCCAGCGACTGTAGTAGACGCTGCCCAGCTTTCGTGGAGGAGAGCCGCGTGACCTGAGCTAGTGTTTGTGCCTCGGTCACCTCCATGAGGGTGTTGTGCATGCCACGACTCATGAGCCGGTTCGTGCTGGTGCTCATAGGTAGACCCAGTACCCTTTTGATGCTTTTACGCTTTAAAGTGTCGAGTTTATCTTTATTGCGTTTAGACCAAATCAGCGAGGATGCCACGTAATTAATGTGGCTGATGAGGAATGGTTGTCGCAACGTGGGAATCCTGGTGATATTTTGTGATGAGCGCTGTACTGTGCACCCATATAAGTAATGCAAATGTCAACAAGGCATGAGAAAAAAAGGAACGAATAAAACCACCTAGCGCAACACATGTGTGTAACGCAAGCACTTTTGCATTGCAGGAAGAACGTAAACAAACCAGCTGAGAAAGTATGCGGTGATGTACGCATCATAAACCAAATTGTGGCCGTCCGATGTGCGTATGTGATAAATTTACATATGTACATTGGCACAGATGCTCCATCATAACGTAATCAATTTCCACCGGCTTAAAATTATGTGCCAGGTTGAAATAGCCGTTGTGTAAGCGCTTGTCCCAGGGTCAGTAGACGAACGCCTTGCAAACAAAAGGTGGTTCAAAGCTCTTCAAACGGCAATATAGCGTGAACTATATATACACGAGTAATCACGATCAGTTGCATCGATTATGTTTGTTACTGAACCAACGCCACTAAAGGAATTATCAAAAATAACATATTTCATTTTTAAGGCTTTGCACCATACTTAGTGATATTTCAGTACAAATGCTTACTTTAGTGTGTTCAACGTGTTTATTGTCTTTTTTTTGTCTTTATTTTATACAAATACTACGTAGTGATAACTAATTTATGTTAGAAGCCCGTGAAAGAAAACATCAAGGATGCATTGCACTCCCACGTGAAAGCAGTCTAGCACGCAATTCACTCGCATTAACTGGACAGAGAAAACCTTCTTGCCTGCTCAGGCAGAGTTTCGCACAGACACATTCATAGATAGTAGTGGCCCGTGTCCCAGCAAAATGAGTCCCTCTTGGACAAAAATTAATATTCAAGGACGGGCGGGGTCACGGCAACACCATGGGTGCAAGTTGCCGGAGGAAGCAAAAAAAATCACCTACAGCATTTTTCACCCCCAGTTTAACCACGTACATCGCCATAGCATTTTTTAAGGACAGCGTAGGCAATGACCCCCTTTGTTCAAAAGTATATGTGCGCTATGTGCATTTATTTCGATGAACCAAGACAGTGAATGAAACATTGGCGTTTACCTTCAATTCATTGACAAGCACGATGACGCAAGACGCACATTCGGTACTTACAAAATCACAAGAATCAAAGTTCACGAAGTCAATTTTGGATCCCTTCTCTATTTTTAGCTCCGGTTCCTAATTGCCATAGTTACAAAATCCACGAAAAAAATTCGCATCAAAAGTTTCATAAAACAACAAAAAACTGCAAACGGCCTCAAGAAATGAGTTTAAAATCAAAAAAGAACGATTCCTTTCTTTTCAAGACTATTAAAAACGTGGTAATGTTTGGTTTTGTACAACCATAATTACCACACAGAAACGTCGCCTTTGAAAGATGTACATTGCTTCTTGATAGACTCCGGAAAGAGCATGGTGGGGGTTACGATTTCAACAACATATATATTGCTAGGCTTGTGCTGAACTCCATGCCTTGTCAAGTTCAGTTATCGAGGTTAGGTTTTTTTATTTCAATACCAATAAACTATTTCAAGATAATAGTTGTGTGCATGAAAACTATTCCCACTGCTTCGGAACTACTTCTATTGGAGCGCCGAGGCATGGGAAATAAAGATAATGCGTTCTCGTGGGTGGAGCTTATATTTTTCTTATATTTTTCGCTGTCAATAATGAGATATCATACACTTTCTGTGATACATTTCTTCAACCAGTCGCATTGGTCCTTGTCTTGTGGCGTGAGATAATGCGCTAGCGATATCATCCATGATCTTTGGACTTGCCATATGCCAAGCGCCAGTTTCATGGTCCAAAGAGGAGCTGCGGCAGTACCAGGAATGCCGGCGCGCGTATAAGTGCGCGTGTGGATGTCGCCAAGAGTCAATGCGCCAATGGAATGCAAAACTTTATTACAAATAGTTTTTTTCCGGTGAAGGTGGAGCCCTCAGTCTAGGGCCCCTGTGGCCTTTGCCATCTTGCAAGCTCTGTCGATCAGCTTGAGCTGTTCTTCAGGCTTAGAGCAGGACAGCGCAGCCTCCCACTGCTCCGGTGTTGGAGTACAATTTCTTGGCACTACCTGTGTGTGTTGGCAGGTCCATGTCACGTGGTAAAGTGTGGGGTATTCTCTGCATAGCGGGCATTTGTTGGTGTATATTCCCGGATAGATTTTACTGAGAAGACTGAGATTGGGGCACATATTAGTCTGCAGCTGTCTCCAGGCAACCGACTGCTCTCTGTTGAGGTCTTTGTGGGGAGGGGGGTATATCCTCCTCAGGGCTCTTTAGTGTTCTAAAATTGCTCCATAGCGTCTAGTAACTGTGGCTGGTTCCTCGTCGTTGTGCGCCCCCCGGTCGGCGTATTCTCGGGCAATGGCTTCGGCACGCTGGTTCCCTGTCACAGTTTCATGGCCTGGTGTCTACGTAATGGAGCAGCTCGAGAAGATGATTTTTCTTCCCTTGAGTATGCGGGTGGCAGCACTGGACATGCGTCCACTGCTGTACCGTCGACACGCTTCTTGCGAGTCAGTAACTATTTCTGTAGTAGACTCTTCGCTCTGGTGTGTGACGGCGAGCGCGATCGCTACTTCCTCCGCCTCGAGGATGTTGTTGCTTTTGATCGAAGCGCTGTTGACTTCCCTAAGTTGGTGATCAGCAACGCTTACAACTGTCCCGGAGTTCTCTCTGTGTGTGGTCGCGTCAACGTACAATACGTCGGTTCTCGCCTTGAAATTTTTTTCTTGTGCTTCTGATCTGACTTTTCTTAGAGCCTTATAGATTTCTGGATGCATGTTTCGAGGCATTGGGCTGACTTCAATGATCTGGCGAATGTCCTGTGGTATGCTCGCCGTGTTGTTCATTTCTCCGCAAGCATCCCTCATGCCCAATGTCTTCGACGTATGCCTGCCCGTAGCATTGAACAGTAATCTCATTTTCTGCGCAACAAGATGCGCCTCGATGTGTTTTTGCACTGTGCTGTTTATCCCGAGTTTAAGGAATTTCTCTGTCGAGGTGCTGACAGGTAGACCAAGGACGCCCTTGTAGGCTGTTCTGAGGATTGCCTCTAATTGTTCTTTTTCCTGTGGAAGTGGTGTTTGGTAGGAGACACTGTATACAATCATACTAACAACGAAAGCCTGTACAAGCCTACAAGTGTCCTCCTCCTTCATACCTCGTCTTTTGTTAGAGATTCTGGTGACCATTTTCGTGATTTGCGCTGTAGTGTTTGACAGCTGTGTGATGGTGTGGCCTATACAAAAGTTGCTTTGTATCCACATGCCAAGAATCCTAATTCAGGACACTTGTGGAATCTTCTTCCCCCCCCCCCATATAGACGTCTATGGTGTTTTGCAGATCGTATCCTCGTCTGTAGACTCTCAGGACTTCTGATTTTTCCGGAGAGCAGACGAGGCCACTCAATGCGCCATGGATAGATGGATGAAAAAACTTTATTTCGTCAGAAAGCAACTGAGGATGATTCCGTGTTAGATGGCCATCAACCCAAAGTTGGCGGCGACCTGTGTGGCCCACTTCACGACCCTTAACTGGACGACTGGGTCTGAGCTGGTCAACACGGCCTCCCAGTGCTCAAGAAAGGGATCACGCATAATATCCAACGGCGGCGGCACTATGCTACATTCCCAAAGTATGTGATCATATGTTGCCACAGCCTGACACCATTTGCATCGCGGCTAAATCTCCTCCGGGTACATTTTGTTCAACACGTAAGGGTTGGGAAAAGATTGCGTCTGCAGTTTTCTCAGGATGCATTCCTGCGCCTTAGTCAACCGCTTGTGCGGGGGCAGATAAAACCTCCGCTCTAGTTTGTAATGATTCGTTATGTCATGAAAGGACACCAGCCCATCTCTCGCGGACCTCCCCGGAACTGGCGGCTCACCTACCCGGCTGACGAAACCTCGAGCATTCAGGTGTGCCGCCTCGTTCCCAGGGTTCCCAGAGTGTGCTGGTACCCAGACAATTTCTATTTCTCTCATTTCTCGTCCCGTGGCCCTATGCAGAAATTGTGCAGCGGTCGCCGATATTCTGCCCCTCGCCAGATTTCGGATGGCTGTCTTTGAATCACTGAAAATCAAATCTGACTGCGAATTAGTTATAGCTAGCGCTATTGCCGCTTCCTCTGCAGTTTCCGAGGAGCGGGTTTTGACCGATCCAGAAGCGATCAAGCGCCCCCGCCTGTCCACCACCACAATCACAAAAGCGTCTTTGTCCTTATATTCCGCAACATCTGTATAGACTGCCGCTTTGTACTCGCCGTACTCAACGTGTAAAGCTCTGGCTCTTGCCTGCCTGCGCTGCGTATGGTGAATCGGATGCATATTTTTGGGCAAATGTTTTGTGTACAGGGCCTTATGTAACTCTCGCCGCATCTGAATTTTAGTGTCCCCAGTGGGAGCCTCTGCTCCAATGCCAATCCTTTCCAATATAATCGTGCCCGCTTTGGTTGTCGAAAGCCTAGCGTGCTGCATCACCAGATGCGCCTCCCATAATTCATCCAGGGTGTTGTGTACCCCTACTTTTAACAGCCTTTCTGTAGGCGCGTTGTTAGGCAACCTAAGCGCTGCCTTGTAAGCTTGCCGGATCATAGCCTCGACCTTACCTTTTTCTGCGGTATCCAATTTCATATAAGGTGTCGCGTAAGTAATCCTGCTGAGCACAAACGCCTGTACCAGCTTACAGAGTTCTTTTTCTTTAACCCCGCTCTTACGGTTAGCGATTCTTCTGATTAGCCTGACAGTAGCATTGACCGTGGTCTTAAGTTTTTCAAAGGCCACCCTATTCTTTCTGTTAGTTTGCAGATATAGGCCAAGAATTCTAATCGTTTGAGCTTCAGCTACCGGCCTACCCCCTACCTTTACCTCTAACGGCGGTGGGGGAATATAGTGTCTTGCATGTAGCCCTCTGGGTTTGTCCCGAACCACAAAGAGCTCGGACTTTGGCTGAGAGCATGAAAGTCCCGCCTCCCCTGCCAACTCTTCAACAATATTAACTGCCTGTTGCAGTGTTTCTTCCAGATGCGCGTCACTACCCCTGGTTACCCATAGAGTAATATCATCAGCTTAAAATGTGTGTTTGAGTCCCGGTATCTCCTCCAGCCTCGGCGGTATTTTAATGAAGGCGATGTTAAACAGGAACGGTGACAAAACTAAACCCTGCGGCGTCCCTTTGCCTCCCAACGCGAATGAGTTCGATTTGATATCTCCTATTGAAATTTCTGCGGTTCGGCCCTCCAAGAATGATCTGATGTAGCGAAATGTCCTGACCCCTGGGCCCATTTTTGATAGGTTATTCAATATTGCCTCATGCGAGACATTGTCGAAAGCTTTATTCAGGTCAAGCCTCAATACAGCTTTGGTGCCCGTGCCATGCCCCTGATTGACTACGTCATGTTTTAACTGTATCATGACATCCTGTGTGGACGAATTGGCCCTGAAACCTATCATAGTTGGGGGAAAGATGGCCTTGTCCTCTGCATAATTCTGAAGCCTGTTGAGAACCACGTGCTCCATCAATTTGCCCACGCATGATGTCAGCGATATGAGGCGCAGGTTTTCCAAGCAGAGTTTCTTGCCTGGCTTCGGAATAAATATAATCCTAGCATGCTTCCATTGTGCTGGGATCTCCTCGGCCACCCAATACTCATTTATCAAGTCAGTGATCGCCCCGACCGATTTGAAATCTAGGTTTCTCAGCATTTTATTAGTAACTCCATCCGGACCTGCGGCAGACGTAGTACGCAGCTGCCCCATGGCAAACTCCACCTCCGCAATTGTGAACTCTTCATCTAGGTCTGAGTTTTCCACCCCAGAGTAGTGTGGTAAGCAACCGTCTACTCCATCAGTTATGTACCGATTCCGGAGTTCCTGTATAAACTCTCCAATTGTGCCTTCATATTGATGCATTAACCGAGTCATTTGCCCCCGTTGCGCCGATTTTGTTGCTGCCGGATCCAAAAGATGCCTTAACAGCTGCCATGTCTTTTTGCATCCAAACGGTCCATTCATGCGGTCACAAATCTGGCCCCACTGCATGGCTTGCAACTCAATTGTATAGTTTTCGATTTTACGTTCTAACTTGGCAGTCCTTCTGCGAAGGACGCCATTATGTTTTTGCTTCTTCCACCTTCTCAAGAGACTCGCGTGCGCTTCCCACATGTGTAATAGTCTCGAGTCAGCGGTAAACTCCTGCTGCTCGACTGGCACTTCTACCGTGGTATTACTTACATCCTCCTTGAGCGCCTGTACCCATGCATCTAGGTCATTAATTTTTCCGTTTACAGTGTCTGCTCTGTTTTTCCTAAATCTGTCCCAATCTGTAATTCTATGCCCCCTCCCTTTGTCTTTATGCTTCGCAGCGCTAAACGTCGTGGAAAGGATATAGTGATCACTTCCTAGCGCTTGTCCCGTGTTAATCCACTTTGCATTACTGGTGCCTCTAAAAAACGTAAGGTCTGGGGAGGTATCCATGCTTACGCTGTTGCCTATCCTCGTATGATCTTGTGGATTGTTTAACAGCGTCCATCGCAGATGCCCGGCAACTTGCCAAAGCCGATTGCCCTTTGGGCTGGCTTGAATATAACCCCACTCCGGGTGAGGCGCATTGAAATCTCCTACCACTATAAGCGGAGCGCGAGCTGGTAACCGTTGAGTTTGAATCAGGAGTTGTGGCAAGCCCAATCCTTTATCTTTAGGAGAACTATACACATTAAGTAAAAATAGACTCTTCTCATACTTTCGTTTAGGCGAAATCTCGAGCAAGACATAGTCTTCCCTGCTGCTATCTACTGAATGCTGAATGGCAGTGATGTTGCGATGGACTAGCATGGCTGTGAAGACGCGTGATACGCCCCTTGAATCAATTCCTGGCACTGTAAATGCCTTAAATCCAGGTAATTTTACGGAACCACTAGCCTCTTGTAAGGCTATTATGTCTGGTTTACTGTCCAGATTTTGTACGTGCAACTGCAGGTTACCCCGCTTTTGACGAAAGCCCCTGCAGTTCCACTGCCAAACCTCAATTTGCTGGCGAGGCGCCATGATGAGGCACCAGGTTGACTAATGGAACTTGGCCACCCACGGGAGGCAGTCTTGCCTCCAATAGAGTATGAAGCTGCTGAAACATGCCCATGACCTGGGTTTGGGAATCCTTAAATTCAGTGGAGAGCATGCCGAGACGCTCCTCTATTGTGTCTAATCTGGCTTCGATCTTTTCGACTCGAGCCTCCAACCTATCCTGTCTTTTCCCTTGTTTGCCTACTTTATCCGCAAGTGTTGTTACATCCGACTTAAGACTAATGACCTTAAAAACAGGCTGTGGCATGTCTACTGGTGACGTTTCGGCTAATCATTTTGCGTTAGCTACCTCATTTCCCGGCAGTGGTCTCTTCACTGTCCCCCGATTCCCCACTTCCATAGCTGCACTCTCCTGTACGCGAGCAGATGCCTCTTGCGTCGCTTTCTGTAGGCCTTGCACTGCTGGTGCTGTGTCCCCTGCCGTTGGTCGTTTCTAAGTGCGCGTTCCATCTCTGCAATTCTGTTTTCCATTCTTTTAATCAAGTCTCCCTGTCACTGAACCAGCGCTGCTAACTCCCTCTCTCGAGCGGTTTCGTTCTGGGAGGTCGTGCTTGACAAGCTCACCTTTTTGTTGGTGTCGGTGCGCAGCTGTTGGTACTGGATGCTCGTCCACCATCTTGGCCGCCCCCGCGCCCTGGCAATGGCGGGAAGGAACTCGACCGGTCCCTGTTTTTGCTTCTGCCTTCTTTAACCCTCGGTGACCGCTCCGTGGCCCTCGAGGAACGCTTATCATTGCCAGCTTCGCTCTCTCTTTCGATGCTCTGCTGCCGGCCTGTCGGTGGCTTGCGAGCCAGGCGAAACTTGCAGTTCCGGCTCCCTGTGTGATGCGCACCATGGCACACGATGCAGACCGGCGTGCACGTAGGTGGCTCTCTTTTTGGCGGGGCAGGATGGTCCTTCCCGCAACGGTGACATAGGTTGTCCTTCGGACGAAAGCAAACGTCCGCTCGATGTCCAACTCGTCTGCAGTTGTAGCAGGTCTCGACTAAATTTCTGTACGGGATCACAGCGTACAGACAGTTCCAATAAGTAATCTGCCGGGGTATGCGTTTTCCCCCGAACGTAATCTGAATCGCCTTTGACTTTTGCAGAGGTCTCGCGTCCAGAATGTCTATGCCTTCATTCTTCTTCAGGAATCCCGCCCGAACTTCTTCCACTGGGCATCCATCATAAGCATTATAAATCACTCCCCGCACGGAGTTCTCCAACGGCGCCACGAACGCCGAAACCGGCAGGTCACGATCACCCAGCTTGAGCGTCTTCACAGTCGCATATGCCCCACTGCGATTTATGCACGGTGTGCTCACCGTCAACGTGTTGTTTGTGCCATTAACCCGCACAATGTCTTCTTTCGCGGCAATCGCACTCGTTAGACGCGCTGCTGCTCTCAGTGCACATCCGAGTTCTCTCGCTGTCACAACACTCAAGTCCCAGTTCTGGGGCCTGTACACAATCTTGAAATCCGTGGCTGGCAACTTGAGAAACGGTCCACGTTTCTTTCATACCGGCGCTTTCCCCCGCTTGACTTGCTGCGCTCCGTGCGTCTTGCGCCCGTCGCTGCCGGCCTGCGTCTCGCAAGGCTTATTCTTGGCGTTGTCGCCATGCTGAGTCTTCTTAAATTGGTCCTGTGCTGAAGGCACAGGAGCCCACTCTCCCGCTTCAAAATCTTCGGGTGTTATAGTCTCCCCTTTGACGTAGTACTCCATCTTCAGCCCAACAAGGCCCACAATCACCAGACGCAAACCATACGCCCGGCGACGTGGCCCAGGCTTGGCCTAGGAGATAGGCCTAGCCTTGCCCCCGCGGGGTTGATAGGAAAATCTCGGAAACTCCGAAAACGGGGACAAACTTGCCTAAACGAGTGGTGTCCGTAGGTACAGGGCAACCTCCTGCAGACGAGCCCACTGACAGCAAGTCCAGAAAAAAGCGCGTCCGCCGATAGTCGGTCACCGGGCCGGAGCTCATGCGAAACACGTCCGCACAGCGTCTCACTCCAGCCGCCTCTCACTCAATGCGCCAAAGATTGCCGAGCAGGCGAAGCGAAACGCAAGCGCGACGCCTCACCGTCGGAACGCTTTCCCCGATTTTCGGGTATTCTGAATTCAGATTCTGTTGGAAAGGCTCAAACATTTTGTTTCACCGATCCGTGCTTTGTTTCAGTACCCATTGAATAAAAAAATGATGCTTTTGATAGTAATACTTTCACTGCAATTCAAATATTTAGATAACGTTTGTTGTTCGGTTTTTCAATTTTCAAGTGAACTAATACTTTGCCTAGCACGTCTTTTGCGGTTATACAGGTTGGTCTTGATGTTTTAAAAACCGTTCGTTTGCGTAGCAAAAATCAGTCATGCGATGGTTTACCTGACTTCGTGGCTACTGAGAACACATACGGGGACGGCTCTATGCTCTCCCATAGTACTGTACCAAGTACTCAAAATTGTGTGCTCAAAATCGTTAACCACGTTTTCTAAACACTTCGTGGCTTTTGTGATAAGCGAGTTGACTGACGCCAAAGCAAAATTTGGCTAACTAGCGCAATTATTATAATTTGTCAATGATGCTTCATTCTTTTGACTAAATTAAGCAAATTAATCAAAAATAATTGTGCTTGGCCGCATGCTACGCATCGAGGCACCCTACTCAGGGTGATAAACTGCCAGTGTATCGGTTCTGAATGCTTATCCTTTCTTATATAAACTTAAATAGCACAGAATAGGGCACAATGCTTACGCACACATGACTCCAGATTTCACTATCACTTTTCGTGAGGTTAAGGTGTTTTGCAATTTTAATCCCAGAGGGCAGAGTTAAGCTGCACAAAGAAAAATGGCAAATCGCAAGAACGAAGGTAACGAGTGCCAGTGGCAATTGTAATAGAATAAACCAAAGAAAACGTGCATGTTTGTCGTTATACTTTGAAGAAATGCCAAATTGTAAATTTCAATAGCTATAGATACGCGTGTAAGCTTCAGGCTGACATTTATAATTTTTTGGGTTAGATAATCTTTTGAAATGTCTAAGTGCTTGGCGGGGTGATAAAAGCAGCCCTATGGTCACCTATATGGTCTTGTCCAGCCTTTGGAATAACTGAAGCCCCACCGCGGTGGTCGAGTGGCTAAGGTAGTCGGCTGCTGATCTACAGGTAACAGGATCGAATCCCGGCTGTAGTGGCTGCATTTCTGATGAAGGCGGAAATCTTGTAGGCCTGTGTGCTCAGATTTGGGCGCACGTTAAATAATCCCAGGTGGTCGAAATTTCCGGAGCCCTCCACTACGGCGTTTCTCATAATCATATGGTGGTTTTGGGACGTTAAACCCCACATATCAATCGTAAATATACTTCGAGGGTACAGAAAAGGCACAGTATCATTGACTGCACCTACCCTTTCAATAACGAGAAATTTTGAAGTTTTTATTCCTTTTTACTTCCCTTGCATTCGATAAGTACCCGATCACTTTTTTCCATAACTGAGATGTGATGATCAGAAACACGTTCTTTTCAGCCTCAACCTCAAGCTTTCCTTTCAGTTATTTCAACATCATACCTCTTCACGACATACTTGCTTGAAGCTGCTTCCGGACAGCCAGAAAATATAAAGCCTAAAACGGGAATGGACAAATGGCCATTTATACCAAATGGCCAGACGAGGACTGCGTACTGCTTCCACTCGACAGTTAGGCTCATCTGGGAAAGTGCTTTTCCATTGTTCGTACCTTTTATTATTAAAAGCTTTCTTTGTCATCATCCTTCTCCTCCACACCCTCCCCCTAAAATCTGCGTGAATCACGTACACTTCGATGCCGTCTTTCATATATGGTACTCACGCAAAAAGCTTTTCTCCCCTATAAAATGTATCAGCAGTTGCTTCAAAATTGTTGCTCCAGTTTGATTTCATTATTCATGAATTAGAAATAGGCGTTTACACTCATGTTGCTTTCTCCTAATGTGTACTGAAGAAGTTCAATAAAGGCTTAGTACTAGATATACCAATTTTTTTTAGTTTAAGCAATCTCCTCAATAAATATTTTAAGAATATCCAAAAATACCATAGAGGCATTTCACCAATAGGTGAAATCAAAAGTTCATTGACAACTACAAAACAATCCGGAAGGTTTGTTCACAATCAATGCAAAAAAGAAAGGTTACACACGAATAAGTTTCATGTGGTGTCGCGCTTGGTTGGTACAAACACAACCGAATCATTCATCCCAACGGTCGCACTTATGATTTTTAGATGCGGAGCATCTAATACTCGAGGCTTGTAGTGCGGCGCCGTCCGCAAGCTTCCTCCTCCTTCTTCCACCATCTGTGCATCCCTTCCTCCTCTACACACTGCGCGCGCTTCACTCCTTCACCATCTGTGCAGCCTTCCTCCTCTACACACGGCGTGCACTTCTCCTCTTCACGAACATTCGCTAGCTGTGTAATGTAGCGCATGCGCCGTCACGCTTCGAGAACATCGGCAGCTGACGCGCGCACATGCACCGTCGCGCTTCGAGAACATCGGCAGCTGACGCGCGCGCATGCGCCGTTGCGCTTCTCCCCCTTCTGGAACATTCGACAGCTGACAGTGCATGCGCCGTCGCGCTGTATATATACTCAAGGTCGGTGCTCGCTCGCTCAGTTGCCGCTCGTCGGTTGGTTTGTACGGCGCGTCGACGTCCGAGGTCGCAATGATCGACGTCCCTTCGACCAGCGCCGGCCAAAGTGTTGGCGGAACCGCAACCAAGTCGTCGTCCGAAGACAAGGCAGCGCGGAGAAGAGCTCGCGACGCCGAACGTAAACGTCGGCGTCGAGCGGAAGATGCTCAACTTAGAGAACGTGAAGCCGCTGAGAGACATCAGGGTCGAGCAGCAGCACCGGATTCGGCCGCTTTGAAACGTAAGCGTCGACAAGAGGACCCGGACTTTCGAAAACGGGATACGTGTCGTACGTGTTCACTCATTTAACACCCCTCCTACAACCACGTTAACCAATTTAGCCAGCGACCCAAGTAAGTCGCAATTTAACACCCCATTTCACAACCACGTTAACCAATTTAGCCATCGACCCAAGTAAGTCGCACTTTAACACCCCGTTAACCAATTATATGCTCCGCATCCTCCTCAGTGTTCCCCCGAGGGAAGCTGCGGGCAATTTTTTTTGATAATTTTTGTCAACTCAGAACATTTATTAAATATTTTCTTAACAAACTTCGGCGACCTTGAGCGTATCTATCTATCTATCTATCTATCTATCTATCTATCTATCTATCTATCTATCTATCTATCTATCTATCTATCTATCTATCTATCTATCTATCTATCTATCTATCTATCTATCTATCTATCTATCTAGCCGCCTAGGACTTTTAGCTCTCGTCGCTGTTTCAATAATGGTATCAATACCAAACTTGGTATTGCATACCATCACTGTGTGAGGAACACATTTGACTTGTCATATTATCAAAATCATGACACATGTGTCATGAATGTTATAATTTACATGTCATGGTCCTGCAGCTCTTGCGGTGGTTTCGTTTACATCGCATGTTGCAAAAGTGGTATGGTGTGGCATGATTGCATGGCGAACAGAAGCGAAATATTCTAACATGAAAATTATGACATGCGTGTCATGTAACAACATTGCTACATGCCACGCTCATGATGTGCTAACGACCATTTCGCTACTGTCACATATACCAAATTCGGTATTACGATACGTGAATGGATAACGAATGTATGATACTGGTGCAAACATGATAAACATGAGATGCGTGTCATGTAACAGCATGAATACATGCCACGCTCATGATGCGCTTGCGGCCGTTTCGCTAGTTTCACATATGCCAAACTTCGTATTACGTGACGGCAATCGATGACGAAAGTATGTGACTGGTGAAAACGTGATAATCGTGAGATGCGTGTCATGTGAGAACATCCGTACATACCAGAGTCAGGGCGCCAATACATTTCGACGTGACGTGGCGCGCGTGCTCACTAGCGCTCATTTTGTCGCGTCACGCCGGCTTGGACACGCCATGCGTCGGTCCTGCGATATACTCGTAGGTGCGCGCCGCGCTGTGTTGCTTTGACGCATGCGCGTTTCAGGGCCGCCAGCGCCTCCCGCCTCGAAAAAAATGGAGACGCAGCGTTGTCTGGGTAACGCATTGGCGCGAAATGCAGCATGTCGCATTTCGCACCAGGTGCCGTCGAGCAGCGCAAACGGACGCTGGTCGCGCCTGGCGTCAGACTATGGAGTGCTTGCGTTTTGCTAATGTTGCGTCGCTGTGCCCATCGTGCGCACGCGTCACGCTACATTGGAGTATATTGGGGCCTTCATGATGCGCTCAGGGCCGTTTTGTTAGCTCCACATATGCCAAATTTGGTGTTACGTAACGTCAATGAATGACGAAATGTATGGCTGGTGCAAACATGATAATCTTCAAACGCGTGTCATGTAAGAACACGACAACATACCACGCTTATAGCGTGCTCGCGGCCGTATCGCTTGCGCCACATATACTAAATTTTGTATCACGTGATGTGAATAGATGACGAACGTAAACGACCCATTCAAACATGATAGTCATGACAGGGAAGTCATGTACGACATGATTTAGGTCCACCTCGTAACGTTGTGCTGATTTTAAAGTAACGTATGAAATTTTTCATTCGTGCTCGCATATCCTCGATTCCAACTGTACGTGGGATCTGCCAATTTTTTTCTTTACTCGCTCAGATTTTGACACAGAAAAAGATTGCCAGATCCCACTGCGAATTTTTTTTATCACTTGTATTTTTTTCACAAAAAGCACATGAAAGCTTTACCATCTTCTACTGCGGGGTTAAAACATTACGCTGGCACTTTAAAAACCTAAAAGGAATAAAAAAGGCAAGACCACAAGCGCGTCTAATTTTGCGTCTCAATCAGTGGTGATGGAGGAGGGGGGCTTCAACCTTCCTTGTCGACGCTTTTTATTTTGCATGTGCACACACACACACACAATATACAAACTCAATAATCATCGTATTATTATTATTATTATTAATATTATTATTATTATTATTATTTGGAGTTTTACGTCCCAAAACCACGATAATACTATTAGAGACACCGTAGTAGAAGGCTCTATAAACTTTGATCATATGGTGTTTTTCAACGTCTGGTGACATTGCACAGTAGACTGGCCTCGACTATTTCACCTCCATGAAAATGCAACTGTCACGCGCACAAAAAATATGTAAAGCGAACGCAAACCACGATACGACCCTTTGAAAAATTCTGCTTGATCTGAAATGAGTGTCTTTTTATTGGTGTGTCTGTTAAAATTTGCCTCCTCTTTGTCTATGAATTAGAGTTGAAATCCGAGGTCACAGAGTTTAAACAAAAGATAAACGCTATAAACGTGTAAAAAAACTTGCTAATCAGCTAATTTCAATCATACACATGATTCATTCCTTTTTTGCCAAAACGTTCCGCCACATCTCGTGAAGCAGTTTGACGATTCGGACAGTCAAACACTTGCGATGACCGTGATGATGCTTATTTATTTTTTGTTATCGACGACAAGAGTAGTGCACCGAGCTTATCGATCGAATCATCGAATAAAGGGAGGTTGCAAACTGTATTACCAACAAATGTGGGAATTCATAGTTCTCTTTCATAACAGAGTACTTAAAGGAGTGGTGACACTAAATTTCGAGGCTATACCAATCCTGTTGTGCGCTTCCTCTGTATACAAGGACTATCCACACGATAAGGCAGACACAACAAACCCACAGAATATAGTTTTTCTTCACATTTAAATGTGTAGCTGAATGGTCACTCTCGCGATCTAGGCAAATCGCTTGCGCAGCAACACTGACGTTTCAAAATAGGAGAAGCAATGGCAGTTGCGTGACGTCACACCAGATTTGTAGTGATGTGAGAGACTTCCGCCATCTCCGTAACACATTTTGTAAACAAAGAGATAACTAGCATGCCTGCTGTTACGAGTGCGCTGGCGTCCCTTGATTGATTTGATTGATTGATTTGTGGGACTTAACGTCCCAAAACCACTAATTGATTATGAGAGATGCCGTAGTGGAGGGCTCCGGAAATTTTGACCACCTGGGGTTCTTTAACGTGCACCCGAATCTGAGTACACGGGCCTACAACATTTCCGCCTCCACCGGAAATGCAGCCGCCACAGCTAGGATTTCATCCCGTGACCTGCGGGTCAGCAGCGGAGTACCTTAGCCACTAGACCACCATGGCGGGGCATCGCTGGCGTCCCTTGCAGAGACACTGTGCGTACGCCAAGCACTCTAGCCCTTTCAACCCTGGATTTTTAATTTTGATCGGATACACTTTTCGTGTGCGTTTTTCTCGTATTTAGGACCTCAGAAGACCACAAACAAAAAATTGAGCCACTGCTACAAATATTTTTGTATTAATTAACACGGCATCAAATTAGGTGATTAAGGCCCAGTGATTGGGAAATGAGAAATTGGCTACTTTTATCCTGCCAATAAATGGTGTACACAAAATGGAAACCAACGTCTTACTTTTCAGCCCAATGCTCACTGAAACAGCTTCGGTACGTCGTCGCGAAAATGGCGCTTACCTGCCTAAACTTACGCGCCTCGGCTTCACTGAAGACCTCGGTCGCGCTTCTTCTTCTTTGTGGCTGCAACCTCCACAAACGTGCTGCAATATTGGTGTCATTTGTAGTGGGGATCATTGATGAACTATGCCCCCAAGAATGAGCAGTATACGTTACGTTTCCGAGATACTAGGGTAAATGTTGTGCGGTGGTGTCAATTGACACCGCCAGGGCCGAAAGCGCTAGTGCTTTCGGAAAGACACTCGACGCGTCGTTCAGAGACGCTGCGCGCTTCCAACAGCGGGGCTGTCTCATCCTCTATCAGCATCTCGGCGCCTATTCCAAACTCAAATGAACACGAGAGGGCGCTGCGAAGTTGCAGTATAGAAAATTTACGGAGGTCACCGCGCCCACTGTCGCTAACACAAATAGTGAGTTTTCTGCAGGGTTATTGCAGTTCGCGCCGCTTTGTAGAAGGGGATCGGGCCGTTGACGCGGAGCCCCTTATTTTAGTCGGCACCAGTGGTCGCGCGAGCGCGAGCGGCGTTCTTGAAATGGTCGCGTTGTGTGTGTAATGCACATGGCGCACCACGTCTCAGCAAAATTTGTTTACATACTTCGGGCACCGCAGCGACATGTAGTCACTGAATACAATGGTCCTTTAATAAGTTCGAGGTAACAAGTCAACACTCGTGCCTCATCTCGAAAGAAGAAATCTGCTTGGCTATTCTTTTTTTTTCGTCACGAACGGCACCATCGTACCGGGCTTCTACCGTATACGACTGGTGCTTGGACTGTTTGGACCTCAGTACGCAGCTTCTCTATAATGCCGCTAGGTGCCGTATGAATTGCTGGAGTAGCGAATAAAAGGCCGGTGCGTAGAGAGCCGGCGGCTTCCTCGTCCACGTTATGTGCATACGTTGTAAACATTAACGCTTTGTTTCCTTTTTAATACCTTTTGCCTTGGCACTGCCTCGATGCTACTGCAGCTGGCCATGGCGACTGTCAGTGCGTCTGTTTTGGTGGCGCTTGGGGGGGGGGGGGGGCACGTGTGTATGAAAGCAAACAAAACTCAACACGATGTGCTTCACAGCCTTGTGTGCTCACGTGACCAAGCCACCTAAGCATCGACGTCAGTGCGCGATTCGGCACTGCGAAACCGAAAGTGAAAATGGTCCACATAAGTGGAGCAATAATAAATTATTTAGTGAAAATACATCAACCTTCGTGTGTGTATCATGCTTCCTGGAGCTGAAGGAAACGCTTACAGCAAACAACACCCATGCCACAAATTTGGTGGTGTCACCCCTTTAGGTGTATTCGCGAAGAATGCCCTCGAACATTTTAATGAATTGAGAAGCGCTTCTATTTGGGTCACTATTTAATTCATAAAATCTGTAAGGGTGGCATCCTAATGATCTTAATGTTACAATTACTAGTCTGTGGTGATTTAGTTGTTATGAGGTTCAGTTGCTTACCCGAAGTTAGCGAGGTTTAATCACTGCCGCGTTAGCGACATTTTAATGCAGGCGAAGTGATAGATATCCGTGTACCAAATTGTAGCTGGCCGTTAAAAAACAGTAGATGGTCGAAATTTGCGCAGCCTTTTACTACGGTGTCCCTCAATATCACGTCATCTTTTCGGGCCGAACATAATTCTCTCTTCTCTTTCATGTACTGTTTTACACCCGCTAAGTCTCCCCATAAATTAAGCTATCTAGCCCCAAGTAAGCACTTTAATTGAGAAGCCCAATTAGTAAGTTAAAACTACGTGTGGTAACCATGCGACAATACACAAAGCGAACACGTGTCTTCTTACATCCCCTTTTCCGCTACAAGGCTTTATTATTTGACTAGTTAGCGAAAAAAAAAACAACTTCGGACCACCATCGAGTAGAATGCCACTAAGGCTCTTTACGAAATTCAGTACATTTAATGTTGCGAACTTCAAGTGAGAAATCCCTAGTGAGTGCCTACAAACACAAATGTGATTGCTAACTATGTGAAAAGAGCCTCCACACGCCTGATTGTGGTGTACATTGAATTACTGATGCGCGATGCTCTTCCCCGATTCGTGACGAATGGGACAAGATCAATGACGTAGAAGGTATCATCTGACTACTCTCTCTGTGTTGCTTACAAAGAAAGGTGAAATTTTACAGCCTGCAAAAAAAATGCTCTTACACAAATGCACATGCGTGCGCATAATACCGATTGCCTGGGCACCCCCCCCCCCCAGCCTCCCCCTTTCTTCTTATAAAGAAAAGGGACTTGAGAAAGCAACATTACCCGCTTCCTGTAAAACATTGATTTCCACTTACAGCTCACCTATCCACCATTTGGGTGGTCATATACTCATTCACTAAACCTGAGTGCTAATTGTGTAGTCCAAAATTTTCTGGAAAATCAAACAAACGTGTATGTGCGCAACCTTATTCACCGGTTAACACCATACGGCGTCATTTGAATTTATTTTATTATTTTTATTTTTTTACAAAATACTCAGGCCTATTTAAGGGCCCCAGCAGGAGGGGCAAGATCATAACATTGCACACAAGTGTAAAACAGCAAGAACAATAAAAAGATACATCATATACAAAAGATACAAAAAGGTAGACAGTTCCAGTCGTCTATGGTTCGAGAAAAGAACGAGTATTTGAACATGTTTGTTCTGGTGAAATACGGTGTTAATGAATGAGTTTGTCGATGCCGGGTTTGTCTTGTCGTAAGCGGTTTCAGATACAAATCACGGTTTACTGACATCTTGTTGTTATTCAAAAGAAAACAAATATGAGCGAGTGAGTTTGACGACGTTTTTCAAGTGTGGGTATACTGTTTTCTTTCATAAGGTTTGTGGGGGAATCAGTTCTTCGGCACTTGGAGTAAATAATACGTACCGCCCGGCCTTGGATTAGTTCGGGAGCCTCAATGTTTCTTTTTGTGTATGGACCGCAGACGATTGAGGCATATTCCAATGAGGGGCGTATAACAGTCAAAAAAGTTAGTTTTTTTACAGTAGAAGGAGCATGCTTTAGTTTGTGTCTCAAAAGACCAAGTTTACGAAAAGACGAGAATTGATACATGTGAAGCTTGTGTACGCTGCTTTTGAACTAATGCATCAAATCGTTGCAAAAAAATCTTGTAAACCTTCAATGACATATGATGCCTCCTTTCATCCCTCATCTAATATGGCGATAAGGAGTCAAGGGGGGTGATCATAAATACTTGCCCTCCAGCCGCTCCCCGCTCCTTCCTGCTGAAGTCGTCATTCCGGTGCGTACGCAAGCTTCGAATAAGTCGCGTTTCCCAGAAGGCGCACTGTTCTCAGAACGAATAATTTCTGCGGCTGCTTCTTGATTAATTTTCGTTTTTATACGTGGTGCTTATGAATGCCTGGTGACCCAAGACTGTTAAGAACTAACGAAATGCTCAGGTGAAAAATCGGCCCCGTATCTGCGTGTAAATCTGCAAATGTCGTCGAAAGACGATAGTCTTGTGTGTGAGGAGAGTGAACAAAACATTTATTTAATGTTCTGCACAAGAAAATAGTGAATGGTGCTCTGGAGGTGCTGTGCTAGTGTGCCTCGAGCATGCACAGGAGGCGAACGAGCGCATCAAGTCACGTCACACGTGAGATATGAGCGCCGTCGGGCAGTTGTCTTCGAAAACAAAGCGCATGGCTCTGAGACGTGTCGTAAGTGATAAGGTGTAGAACGCAAGGCGTCATCACCGTCTTATTTTAGCAAAGCGTTAGTAACACTCTTCTTTTCGTGCAAGCGTTGCATGGTCAACGCAGCGTGATATGCGCTACGGTCCTTAAAATTACTTTTGTATGCATTTTCTGTTAAGGACGCACATGCAGAATATATACATGTTGTTATGTTGCCTCAGACATGCGCAATGATTGCTTTTTAATCGACCATTTCACAAGTATGAACGCTGAATCTTGAGCAACATTGGTGGGCGCTGCGGACGGGGTCGGCCGTTTCAAGTATCCAATGCTGTTAAGAGTGGACAAACGAAAAAATGTACAAACAGACAGACAGACCAAAATTTTTGCGTCGAAGGTCCCCAAGAAAGACTATCGTCTTTTATAAATGCGCGATGTCTGAACCAAGCGAGCACCCAGCGTACTGCTTGAACACCCCCTCCTTGTGAACTTGAGACTTCAATTAGGCAAGAGTAGTGTCTACTTTATAAGATTAGCCGTATTCACCGAGCTAAATACACATTCCCGAGGCCTCAGTCACGGCAAGTGCTGGTCTGCTATTATTTACGCACTACCCCGCAACGATCCAGTCCACCGCTTTCAGTTCGTCTACTTCGAATCTTTCCTGGATACCATGATCGGAGCACCGAAACCTTATCGCTCGGCTGCAGCAAGAACATAAGGAGCGATGGTACCTTGTGGAGCCAAGTGGGAATTCCCGAGCAGAAATTCCGACTTGCCCTCTCTGCCTACTATGCACCAAGCATTTTTTTATTCGTTTATTTATAAGCCAGTAGAGCAACGCTACACCGATTTCAGATCTATTCGTGGTAGAGAGGACCTCTAAAGGAGCGGAATCGGAAATTCAAAGGATCACCTTTAGTGTTACTACCCGTGAAGGTTCCCGGCTACACTGTTAGTGACATTGTGCTACGCTCAAGAATTCCTTGAGTATATTTAGTTATATTTATTTGTTTATTTGTATACTAGCACAACCTAAAACACAGAAGGTGTTACAGATTGGGTGGGCAAATAATGAACAAGACAAAAATTATAATAACAGAGAAGTAATCACAAGAAAGGGAATTTATTAGGAAAAGAAAGAAAAGAAACAAGACAAACAACAATAAAAATGGTGTACAGTTACACTATAAATTTTTGCAAAACTGTTGACTTGTACAGCCCTTGGTACTTAATGGCAGCAGTGTAGGGGAGAAGGTGGTTCCAATCCTTGCTTGTCTTAGAAAAGAAATATTGCATAAAAGTTGTTGCTGAGGCAGAAAATAATGGCTACATTATTCGAGTGGTCAGCACGGGACGAGAAGTTAGGAGGTTCTGAGACTAATTTCTATCTACGTACTTGTATTACGGAAGAAAAGTTTATAAAAATCGACAGACGCGGAGCAATTCTTCTAGTGAGCAGATGTGGGAGTTGAAAAACAAGAATGTAGAAACCCAATAGACAAGCACACAGACCTTTGTTCTTTCCATGCATGCCTTCGCGTCCTGAACTCATCATACGCCCGTTCATTTATATATTTGCAAAATATTTTGTTCACTTTATTTATCTTGCTGTAGTTATAGCATTACCTTCTTGGATGTGAAAAGCGAGAAAGTGGACCAGAAAGTTTACGAACGCGTTTGTTGCCAAGCAAGATCAGAAAAGCAGATGTGCGGAGTGGTAAGTGTTGTCTTGGTTTTTGAATCATGTCGATAATGAGTTTTCTTTCAGTTACTCGAAACGCTTTCTAGAACTCTACGATCTCCATAAATACCTATATGGTTATTGAACAACCAGTTTCCGTGTTGTTATAATTTTGTTAACGCAAGAAACAACACAAAGAACTAAAAAAAATAAGGCCACTTCACGTACGCGGGGCAGGCGAGGGAGGAAAGGGGTGATTTATTTTTCCCTTCTACCTTATAGAGAACATGCCTGTTTGTGTGTACCGCAATACTGAAACCAGAATGAATCGCTGATTGGCTGAGATAATTTAAAGCTTCGACGCTTTGGATAAGTAAGTAATGAGACCCAAAAAAATACGCCTGAGCGTATTTGTAATGGTAAAAGAATGCTGCAGCATAATGTATAGAAAAAGCACAGATAAGCTTGTGACAACAAACACTCTGCTTTTGTTTAGCGAACCGTAATCTTTCAACTCGCATCATTCCTGCCGTCGCCGCTTCGCAACGTCGAGCCGCCACATTTTTCATGGGCCCTCAAACGCTTCTTAGAGATGATTACGCTTCAGAGCTGGTGCAGCGGATTGTAGACTCCTGCACCTTGGGTTTATCTAGCGTGCCTTTTCCAACTGACTTATTCCCACGGTGCGGCGCACTGCGTTCGCGGAATGCCTTAGCCGGCACGAATGCCATTATGAATTGGAAAATCCGGACGAGTAAAAAAAAAAGTGCGTTCATGTGGCTGAGACCATGCATTCTGCAGTCTCTAGTCAGCCCAGCTCTTTTTAACATCTATTCGCCGTTATTCAACGCAAAAGATTTTTTGGCGTACTGCAGACGCTTTGAGCGTTTCTATCTATCTATCTATCTATCTATCTATCTATCTATCTATCTATCTATCTATCTATCTATCTATCTATCTATCTATCTATCTATCTATCTATCTATCTATCTATCTATCTATCTATCTATCTATCTATCTATCTATCTATCTATCTATCTATCTATCTATCTATCTATCTATCTATCTATCTATCTATCTATCTATCTATCTACCTATCTATCTATCTATCTATCTATCTATCTATCTATCTATCTATCTATCTATCTATCTATCTATCTATCTATCTATCTATCCATCTATCTATCTATCTATCTATCTATCTGTCCCCGCCTACGCCTTGGTCCTCCCATGATGACCCCCTTAACTTGAGGTACACCAAAATTAGTACGAGAGAGTAAAATGATTTGACAAATACGAACCGCTGGTCATGAGAATAATAATGTCGTAATCTTATTGCGTACGTCGTCAAACACTTTCTAAAAATAGCGGCACATACGCGGGGAAAGGTATGTGCCAAAGGTGATAGACATTTTATGTCTACCCAAAAAAGGCAAGAACACACAAGGGTAACTTTAACGCTTGAGTGTTAAGAAAAAGCTACAACAGTAGGTGTTGACCGGACGAATACAAACAAGCAATGCCAGGGCCCAGCAGAAATCAAACCCTAGCATAGTGCGTGGCCACGAAGCATTCTACCAAAGAGCCACACCAGGCCTCGGATATTCTATTCAAATAGACCGTAATGTTCGTGTAACGTCAATTGTGGTTGCAGTACTGGCACGTACTTACTGGCTATGCAAATTTATAAGCCTTGCATATGCACTCCCATGATGCAGCCATTATGTCAGGTTAACGTAAATTGTAGTTAGGCGCCATCTGCTGAAGTTGATTATTGAAGCAGTGTTAAGGGCTACCATGATGGCGTGCACCAGCTCTGACACCAGCGCTTCATATCAGCTTATCGCTTCTGGTGTTGCCAATACCCACGTTGCTGTTGGCAACTGTAAACATCTGTATTATAAAACATACGCGCATGTTTAGCGTATTTGTCTGCGTGATTGTGTAAATATAGTTAGCACCACTTCATATCGTCACACTTAATAAAAAAAATCACATTCACCTTCCATCCACATGCTTCGCGTTAGATCGATTCCCAAGGTACGTGGGATCTGCGGAGAGAGAGAGAGAGAGAGAAATAAATAAAAGAAATAGACACGGAGGTTAACATAAAAAACTCGTTTGCTACCCTGTACAGTGGTGGGGAAATAAGCGTCGGAAAGAGGATAGAAGAAGACAGTGATAAAATAAATGAAGAAAAAAAAACATTCACACTTAAGTAAGGCGTCCCGATCAAAGTCGTTCGGAGAGACAGGTTGAACGCAGGAAGCGCAGAAGCGCCTTCACAGCCTTTTTCTGCGACATTTGTTCCTGGCGGTAGCGCAGGGTTCTTTCTTTCGAAAGAGTCTGGTTGTCCAGGTGGTCCAGTGCATTGCATAGTGACTGCATCTGCGAGCAGTACTGTGGGAATTCGAACAGAATTTGTCAAGCTGCTTCGTCACTGCCGCAATGGTTACATGCAGCAGTGTCGGCCATTCCTATGCGGAAAGCGTATGCACTGGTAATTGCGACACCCAACCATAACCTGCAGAGCATAGTAGCATCTCGTCAGCGAAGTTCTGGAGGAATTCGAAGACTGAGAGTTGTGTCCAAGACATATAATTGTGCGCGCATGAAACGTGGCTCGTTCAATTGCAACGTGGTGCGCTCGCGAGCAAATATGCGGAATTTTCGTGCAGCGTCAGCTCTGGAGTGCGCAATGGATATTTGATTGCTTTCAGTGAGAGCAGAACGGCCAGCTCGATCGGCCCGTTTATTGCCTATTATACCACACTGACTCAAATTAGTATTCCAAATTATTTCAGATTCAATTCTGGAAAGTTACAGAAAAACGAAGCGAAGCTAAAGGCGATTCAGCCTGACGTGGCTTGGCTACGGGAAATTTCACAACGCTCAAAAAATAGTGCTACATTGAATAATAATTATCAAAATACATAGAGCAGCAAAATAACAGAACACATCAGTAGCACAAACTTTTACAAAAGCGGCTACATAGACACACAAAATCAGACATTACATAAAAATAATTTCTGTGGTGCTTACACGTTTATGATGGCTTTCTGATAGGTTGCATGTATTGCTGCAGCAAATACACGTTCTTGGGTAGACTGTTGCCCTGATATTTATCACTTCAGTCTGAATAGCAGGATTTCTCAATGCCTATGGCACCTACGCAATTATTATGCCCACTATTTCTACGACGCATCCCGGACATAAAGGCTCGTTTAAGAACAGCTACACGGTTAAAATGTACCCCCAACCCAGTCTACGGAGAAATCTGCCAAAAAGTGTGGATAAGTTAAGCCTAAACAAAAAAAAACAGAAATTTTAGGGCTCATTTTTGCTTGGTTTGACACAATATAAATAAGAACCAACAGATAACACTGCGAAGGAAAGTATAAGGAATATTATTGGTAGTAAATGTAGTGTAAATGTGAAGAGTAAAAGTTGATAAGATGATAACTTGCCGTGGCTAAGGACCAAACCTGTGACATTCGAATAACACGTCCGGTGCTCCACCACCTGAGCTACCACGGCGGTGAAGTCTTCCCGAAGTTAAGACAATCTTTTCGCCATAAGTGGAAGTAAACTTATAATAATACATTTTTTATCCAAACAACTGCTGTGAATACTCTTTCTTTTTGTTATACTCCGGACGTATATATATCAGGATAGTGTGCCGGAAATTATTCTGGATTACTGAAATTGATGACATACTACCCTTTAGGTAGGATAGCTCCCCATTACCTGACGAGAGTTTTAGTTACAATGTTCTATTCATAAATGTCAGTCTGAATGTTTCCATAATATCTAAATGCTAATGCACAGAATAATGCAGCCGCTGATAAAAACATTGTTTCAAAGGTGCAGCAAAAGCATAAAGTTGTCTGCGGTCTCTGTGAAAAAAAAAACACAAGTGTCCTGAACAAAAAGCAACTCGGCTGTGGATTCTGCTCGTCCACGGATGTGAAGTTGATGTTGACCTGCCTCAGTCCTAAATATCCGTTCCATTCACAGGCGACCAAAGGAAACATTGACATGAAGAGAAGGCAATAGCTACAAGCCAACTCTGGCTCACCTGCTTAGGCGCACGTTTACTGCAATAATGGTTTCATTCGGCATCATACAAATGGCTTGCAAATACATTAGCTCAAGCAAAAGGAAACAGCAATGTCGAGCATGGAGGCATCAGAGGCTGATAGTGAGGTACCATTGTGGTTTACACAGTCTAACAACGATGTGTAAATTAATGAAAATGATACAATTAGAAGCCAAGTGTTCTGTTTCTTTCATTGTGTTTTGCAGTGCGGATTCACGTATTAGAACTCCTATTTACATCATGTTCGCGTGGGCTTCTCAAAAATGAGATAAAAAGATGGTGAACAGATTAAACGCCGGCGTTTACTTGCAAGTAGTCACGAAGTTGAAGCGGATAAAGTGCTGAAGCATGAAAACGTTATGCCTATCGAGAGCCCGGCAAGTTTGTTCTTCATGTCCAAAATGTTTTTTTATTGTTATGTTTCGGCCATGCGACTATCTTTCGTCAATCAAGAACAGATTCCAAGGCTGATTCCACGGCAGAAACATAACGTTCTTTTTATATTTTTCTACATAATTATGTTCTCGCCATGACACCTAAAACTTGTTGGTCTAACCAGTTATACCAGTAGGGAAAAAATCGCTTTACTGGGAAAAATTATATCAACTTTCATCCTTCCGGACTACTCTCCTGTGGAGAAAAATAGCAAATACAGACACATTGGCAGAGTGCATGTAGAATTCATGTATTCAAGCGCAGGAAACCAGATCACGAACGCATGAATAAAAAAAACGTACACGTGTGGTGGCAATTAGCATAATTGCTGCCACACAACAATCCAGTAACCGTAACCAGCAGGCATAACGGGGTTCTGCTTATGCATCGAATTGAACGCAAAGTGTTGGCGGCGGCGTTGAACCGCTACGCTAATGAGGGCGCCCACACGTAAAGCCATTTTCAGAGATAGCAGGTGGCCGTAATGCTGTGATCGAAGGGGAAAAAATAGAGCAAAAGCTCAAGAGATACAAATAAGAAGTCAAGCAGGTTCGGCATACGGAGGACAAAAGAGGGTGGGTGGGGTGCAGAGAAAAAACACTTCTTTGCTTAGATATGACGGAAAAAGAAAAAAGACGACGCAGTTGGTGGCGAAAGAAATGGTTTCTTTTTATCTCGGCTGGTAGCCACTATCCCTCAGCTTGCTCCTCCATGCCAGCCACTGTAAGGTCGTTGTATGTGCTTTGCTTGATCTATAGAATTTACCTTTTTTCCTTGCTGCAGAAGACACGTACTCGGTTGTTCTTTCGGCCAAATAGTTGAACCGAGGCTTAGGCCTGTGTGCTGCCAAAGGACACTATTATCAACCCCGGTACGTGCAGACCCGGAGTCCTGTAGACTCTTTTCATCCTGCACTATATGTATACGGCACCGTCAAGTAGACCAGATTCGTGAAAACAATCATGGAAGGTCCGTCCGAGAGCGAAAGAAAGCCGTTGTTGCACTCTGCTTCTATTACTCTGCCGCAATCGAGTTCTAAAGAGAAGCCCACCCCGGATTACGACGTCAATAGTGACAGACGCCATGTGCCCATAGTTGGAGTGTTATATTTTTTTCCTACTGTTGGTTACATAGAGTGCAGGCGGAAGTCCTTTTTTTTCCGACCCAGTCTTGAGTTCTTACTTATTTTCGCTGCTATCGGCCTTGGCATTCGTCTAGCGGAGCTCTTACAAGCTTGGTCTCTCGACTGGGCAGTGTTCGACGCTGCGTGCCAGTTTGTAGACCACCAAACCCCCTTTTTGATGAGTGAGTGATGATGAGTGAGTGAAGCAGTAGGATTGTTCAGTCTTATCGTAAATGACTCGAGACATTGTAAAAGATATAATATTATGTGGAGTTTAACGCCCCAAAACCACTATATGATTATGAGAGACGCCGTAGTGGAGGGCTCCGGAGGGCACCACCTGGGGTTCTTTAACGTGCGCCCAAATCTGAGCACATGGACCTACAGCATTTCCGCCTTCATCGAAAATGCAGCCGCCGCAGCCGGGATTCGATCCCGCGACCTGCGGATCAGCAGCCGAGTATCTTAGCCACTATACCACCACGACAAGGCCATTGTAAAAGATCGACAAAGCGGATATACAATATTTATTGGTCGTACATGGTATGCTCTGTTGAGTTGTGAATTTCGTTTCGCCTTCATTAGCAGTGCTTTCTGGTATCGAATCTAACCTGAAGTTGCAAACACGAGGTCTGTGCATGTCCTCCTGGTGGTTGCTGGTTGTTTTCAGTCATACGAAATGCATCGTAGAACATATCGACACGTCATAAAGTTCACAAGCCATACATTGTACGTGGTCATCACATTCATTGTGTTGACTACTCGGCCATTCTTGAAGCACACGAGTGTTTTAATAAAAGAGAAATTCACTTATACGAAATGAAACACATGCCACACAGGCTTACTCAAATACCACACAGGTTGCAGTACGCCACACAGGCCACAAACTGCACGTGAGTCTCTCTCTACGTCGTCGACTTTCGTCACTATTTAGTGAAAGCAGTTCAATGCAATTCAAAAACATTAGCAATTTTTCGGAATTGAGTGTTTTCACAGCTATATAAAGTTTTACATTTTAAGTTTATACGTTTCGAATGTTAACATTCGACAGATGTCTGTCTGGTTAGGTATAAAAACTGGGAAACTGGGAAAACTGGGAACCGCTCCCTCGGAACCCTTCTCCCAGTGTATACATAGGAAATGCACTCCACGGCAGAACAGAGAGAGAAAGAGAGTGAGAGAAAGAGTCAATAACCGTCCCGCGAGTGCTTTGAAGACGCCGCTAGTAGTCTCACTCCCCACCTGAGGAAGGAACCAAGTCAGTTTTGAAACGTCAGATTTCCTCTCGAACTTTTGGCTGGACTTTAAATCGTTTCCCAGTTATACGTTATTGTTTCCACACTTAACTTTCGTGTGCGTGTTTATGAATTCTCAATGTCAAGTTATGACAGTAGTGCTAAAAATACGGCGCTGTATCATTCATCAGAATAAATGGTGCCTTGTGCGTTATTGGTATCGACAGCGTCCCTGAAAGAAAACATGAGTCCTCAAGTACACTACGGTAAAGAAGAACTAAAGGAAAGCTGAAATGAAGACTGTCCACATTTCCGGCTCTCTAATAGCCAGTGTATAAAAAGCAATCTCTATGCACGTCACTAGTCTGCAGAGATGAGTAAGAACTACCAACCATCAGTAGCCTTGTGCCAATATAAGCCACAGTTTTCGGTAAGAGAGAGAAATACAAACATCCTGAGCATACAGGTGTTCCCTTTAACAGTGGGCCCATCTTTATAAGCGCCATCAGTTAGCGAAAAGCCGAAAAACAACCGGTCTCATCAGACGGAAAGGCAATTTGAGGCCCTGGCGAGACTCATTTCTAGGCCCCACCTCGCATAATCGCATAACTCGCATAATTCACGGGGCACTAAAGAGGCAGAGGCGGGCGGCAAGTATACACGCCTGGGCCTTTTGCTCTCGTGATCAGCAATTGGGGGGCATGCGCGAGTGGTGTGAGATTACCGACTAGTATTTTCTTTTGGGGTGCTACACAAGTGTTCGCAGTTTTTCGAGCTCCCTCTTCCGCACCGGCCCCAATAGTATTCGGGCCCAGACGTATACGATACCTAGGTGTACATTTAACACGTGTTCCTTTTCCTTTTTTTTTCTCTCGCAAAATTTTTTTTTCGGACCTGTGTCATGTTTCTCTCTCGGTTTTCGTATTCATTCTGTTTCTTTTTCGTTTTTATTGCTCTAGGCCCTCACCACTCTCTATCTTTCTAATTCAACGAAGTGCACTTTGCAGCGTGACGTTTTGCCAAGGAACCTCAATGTTTCTGTTGCTTCCGCGCACTTGTTTTTCTACCCTTGCAGGGCAACGCTGTACGAGAGCTTCAGTGCCCCGGAATCAGGTCGACACGTGCCTAATTAGACGGTGTTCTGCAAAGGGTGAAACGTGATGAAGGAACCTGTTTGAATCTTACTTATTGATTCATTTGTGGGGTTTAACGTCCCAAAACCACTATATGATTATGAGAATCTTACTGATTTTTAGTTCGCGTACGTGTGTTTCTGCGCATGGTGACATCTATTTTTTTCCACTTATTTTGTCAAAGGAACCCAGTAGAAATAAAGTCAACGCATGGCGCTGAAAGGTACCACGGTAGTTATTGTTTTTCTGGTCTAAGGAAAGAGTGACGTTGTAGGGGCTGGAAATGCTACCGCAGTAGCTGAAAAGCCCCACTTGATACAAAGCAAGGAACATACGCAATGGTATACACAATTTCAATTCTCAACTTACTGTTTACACATACCATTTTTCGGTGAAAAAGCTCCGCCGATGGGAGTTGATGTTCGTGAGAACACACCATGCAAAACTTATAAAGCAGCATATGGCCTGAATTCACAATTCCTTGTTGAAGTGTGACAGCTTGGGCTAGTTGGTATGACATGATGATAGTTATAGCGCGAAAGCAGAACGATGACAAAGAGACAACAAGGACACGAAGGACATGAGCGCTAACTTTCCACTTGGAAGTTAGCGCTCGTGTCCTTAGTGTCCTTCTTGTCTTTGTCTCGTCCTTCTGATTTCGCGCTATAACTATCGTCCTTGTTGAAGTAATGTTGAAATGTCTTATTCATTATTTTCCGAATGAGGGCATACATATAAATGCCCAGACGGTGGCTAAGGTACTCGACTGCTGACCCGTAGGTCGCGGGATCAAATAGCGGCTGTGGAGGCTGCATTTTCAATGGAGGCGTAAACGCTGTAGGCCCGTGCGCTTACATCGGCGTGCACGTTAAGGAGCCCCGCCGCGGTGGTCTAGTGGCTAAGGTACTCGGCTGCTGACCCGCAGGTCGCGGGTTCGATTCCCGGCTGCGGCGGCTGCATTTCCGATGGAGGCGGAAATGTTGTAGGCCCGTGTACTCAGATTTGGGTGCACGTTAAAGAACCCCAGGTGGTCAAAATTTCCGGAGCCCTCCACTACGGCGTCTCTCATAATCAAATGGTGGTTTTGGGACGTTAAACCCCACAAATCAATCAATCACGTTAAGGAACCCCAGGTGGTCGAAATTTCCAGAGCCCTCTACGACGGCGTCTTTCGTAATCTCGTGGTGATGTTGAGGCGTTAAACAACACATTATCAATCGATAATTGAAGCCATACCTATAAATAAACGCGCCACGCGCCCACATTCACAGCCATTGTCTGATTTGAGTATCGTAAGCTGCACAGTCACCAAGGACACCCCCAGACGTTGCCATGTGTCCACCCAAGCGTTCGTGATCACACTTAAACGGGCCCTGAAACACTTTCTTCAAGTAACCATAGAATGGGTTCACTAGAAAAGCTTATTTCCTCGCGAATTTAATGCCGCAAAAAATTAAGAATCCATCTAGTACGAGCGAAGTTACAAAGATTTGTCATACGCTGCAGTCGCATTTTCTTCTCTCGTACCAACGAACGCGCCGGAAGATAGGCAGGGAGGGATGGCATGGGCAAATAAATACTTCACGCGCATCTCGCGACCTTGAGCACTATTTTGTTTTCTTTTAGGGACGACAGAAGAGAGATGAAAAATCTACGTGCGACAGATCTCCGTAAGTAATTTCTTTGCGGACTGTAAACAAGATCTCACGCCCCCCTCGTTCCAAAGGCGAGCATCCTGGGCACGCACACGCTGGCAAACAGCCAGCCACGGTGAGGCAGCGAGCGCAAATGCTGCGCCACACATTGATATTAGAGGAAGAGGGGGGGGGGGGGCTATGCGACGAAGCTCAGCCCACCTGAAGAGAAACCCTTAACACATTTATGTGTGAGGGTGAAAAAAAAATGAGAGGGTTACTACTGTCACTATGCGAATCTTTATGCGCTTTCGGCCGGCGTCCCCATAGCATTTCCAAATCTTGTTCTGGCGGCACTTTTGCACCGCGCGTGTGTTCTGAGTGCCCGGCAAGACTGGCAATCGGTACACATGGGGTGAATGAGCGTAAGTTGGAACAAGATTCTAGCCCTACGCTGACGCCGGCTTACAGCACAAATTCTGCCTTGTCACAGCCAAAGCACGCCGCAGTTCGACTGAGTCGAAAGCAACGCTTTCCGCTGTTCGCGTTTCTTTCAATCGCAATAGTACATACATGATGAAGCTGCTTCCGTAGTCTGCAGGGCACGTGCTGCAGACATTCCAGACTGTCGATCCAGGTATCCTCGACGTTTCAAACGACATCAGCATAAACATTCAGCACAGGAACAGCGCGAAACATGCTTACAGCCGGACTCGAGTTGTGAAGTTTCGCGTTTGATTTTCAGAGCCTCTGCTCACCTGGCAGCTCAGAGTGTTATCTCGCCACGCTTGCAATAGACGGCGCCACGCGCTTTTAAAATATGGCATCAAGCACTGAGCTTGCTGTGTTCTGTCTATAGTCAGACGCAAGAAGTGACCGGTGCGACCAGCATCCGTCGGCGGCACCCAGCGGCAACCAGCGCGAAATCAACATGCTGCATATCGCGCCGATGACGTTACGCATCTCTACCGAGACAGCACTGCATCTGCATCGCTACGTGATGGAGGAACGCCGGGCGCACTCAAACGCGCATGCGTCAAAGCAACGCAGTGCGGCTTGCTCCTGCGAGTATATACCGGCGCCTGGCATGGCAACGTCAGCGTGACACGAGAAAATGAACGACGGCGAGCACGCGCACCGCGTCACGTCGAAGTGTATTGGCGGCTTGAGTGTGGTATGCAGTCATGTTCTTATGTGACACGCAGCTCATGATTATCATGTCTACACCAGTCATATACTTCCGTCATTCATTGACACGACGTGATACCAAATTTAGCATACGTGAAGCCAGCGAAACGGCCGCGAGCGCATCATGAATGTCACTAGTAGTCATGTTGTCACGTGACACGCATGTATGATTATCATGTTTGGACGTGTCATTTACCTATGTCATCCATTAGCATCACGTAATACCAATCGATGATTGATTGATATGTGGGGTTTAACGTTCCAAAACCACCATATGATTATGAGAGACGCCGTACTGGAGGGCTCCGGAAATTTCGACCACTTGGGGTTCTTTAACGTGCACACAAATCAGAGCACACGGCTCTACAACATTTCCACCTACATCGAAAATGCAGCCGGGATTCAAGCCCGCGACCTGCGGGTCAACAGCCGAGTACCTTAGCCACTAGACCATCACGGCGGGGCCACGTAATAACAAATTTTATACATATGAAGATAGACAAACGGCGGCGAGCGCATCATGAGCGTAGCATGTAGTCATATTGTTACAGGATACGCCTCTCATGAGTATCATGTTAGCAACAGTCACATACGTTCGTCATACATTCACGTCCCGTAATACCAAACTTGGTGTATGTAAAGCTAGTGAAATGGCCGTGAGCACATCATAAGCGTGACATGTAATCATGTTGTTAAGTGAGATGGACCTGATGAGTATCATGTTTGCACCAGTCACATAGCTTCGCCATCCGTTGGCGTGCCATAATACCAAATTTGGTAAATGTGAAGCTAGCGAAACGGCCGCGAGCACATCATAAGCGTGGCATGTAGTCATGTTGTTGCATGACACGCATTCCATGATCATCATGCTTGCACCAGTCACATACCTTCATTATCCATTGATGTCCAGTAATGTCGAATTTGGTGTATGTGAAGCTAGCGAAACGGCCGCGAGCACATCGTGAGCGCTACATGTTGTCATGTTGTTACATTGCACGCTTGTCATGATTTTTATCTTAGGGTCTGTCGCTTGTGTTCGCCATACCATACCACTTTTGCAACTTGTCATGTGAGCAAAACCACCGCAATAGCAGCAAGACCAAGAAATGTAAATGATGATATTCATCATTTACATTTCTTGGTCAGTCTTGCTCGAAAATCTTGTATATTTACATCTCCAGTTCATGCACGAATAAATTCTGATTCAACAAACAGACGAGGACAAGAAATGCGTACGACACGCTAGTGCTACACAGCTCATGTACACTTCATGCACTTTTCATAGGGCTGGCTACCAGAGTGGTTTCGAAGCTGACAGTTCACCATGGGGCTGTTTAGGTATGACTAGCTGGCTTTTGTTATTCAATACACGTCGTCCTATTCAGGACTGCTGCCTCTAAATACAATAAATTTAATGTGCCTTGAACGCCATAACATTCAGAAAAGGCGATAGCTTCTGTGGTTTTTGAAGCTGTCCAAAAACCTCTGTACGAAATAAGCTGGTTTACAGATTTTGATGAGATCTTTTTGCATAAAGGTACGCAACCACGTGTAGTCATCAATGAACAAACTTCACAAAGAGAAGTCTAAACATTTTACAGTCTACGTTCCACACATGAAGATTGCCGTATAATACTGCTCTTCCTTATATTCACTGCGTGTTTGGCACCGTTAGAATAACAGCAATAAAGAATACCGTGAATAAAGAATGCCGTCAAAGCGTCTATCTCTGGTGAAAGCCACTCTTCAGTTCAGCCGCTTCGCATTCAGAATATTGCTTCACTCCCTGTTTTCACAACCCAAAGTGTAGGAATGCAAGTCAGAAAGGGTGTAAATTGTGAAGCCGACAAATGCAAAGCGATCGTCACGTTAAAGCGGGTGCGGAAGAAACTGAAGTTTCGGCGGAGAAGTCGATGAAACAGGATATTGCATGCCCATGTGATCCTCCACATTCCTCATTTCAGAGCGCGCAGCTGCACACGTTCTCAGGAGCGAGCTCTTATTCACGGAAATGGGTCTGCCAGCCTAGCAACGCCGATGTTTCCCGGAACGTTGCGTCAACTACCAATCAAGTAGGAAGGCGTGTCATTCTCATAATAGCTTGCATGTTTTTTCTGCCGGAGAGATAGCGAGTCAGATTTTGTTCCCATCCCCATGTGTATTCAAGCTTGGCAACAAAAAAAAAAGAACAAGAAAAGCAGCAGCAACAACAATAGCCACAAACAACAACAAACAGCAACAACAGCAGCAAACAGCGACAACTTTACCAGGAACAGCAATAGCATTAACGGTGATACCAAGCATTAGAGCGCACGTCCATAGAACACTCGTTGGTTTCAGACAATCGAGGCTTAGCGAGAGACAGAGAGAGAAGGATAGTATGAGAGAAAGAGAGGTTCTCTAGTTCTTAAACTGAAATTTATAAGGAGCACTTTGAGAAAGTTCACACAGGACGATGCCTCGTATGAGATCCAAATATTGACGAACAGGTCACACCGTTGTGCCGTCCCGGGAACGCTTTTGGGCTTGCAGAAAAGGGTCGCCTCAAGCTGCAGAATCCTTCTTATTTGCATCCTACTCTGCTTCAATTATGCGTGAAACCTATGCGGCGCATAATTGCCTCTGCATACAAAATGTATGAGGAACCCGCGTTCAGCTGTGCAAACGATGTACTGCCTTTAAGCGGGTGTTTATTTCAGTTGGTGTACCCACTTTCATGAGATTGTCGAATTCTTAGTCATTCATTAGTCATTTTGGAGGAGAGACAGATGCAATATCTTGCAAAGGAAGTAACCTTGTTCCAGCATTTTCGGGCTCCGTGCACGAACTAAGTTAAGCAGCACGTGAATGAATAGTATGATCTTACGACAAATAAAACACAGTTCACTTGTCAAAAGAGTGAGTGATTGTCTCGAGTGCTGCAGGCGAAGTTTGAAGCTTGAAGTTTGTTGCGACATAGGTACCGGATATAAATAAACAGCAAGGATGATGGGATAAAGGCTGTGCATAGGCCACTTGAGTGGTCCCACCTCCGCGAACAACAACAGCAGCAACATGATGAGAAATTCCACTTGTTTCAGTATTGAAATAGAAACGCACAGAGCAAACTGAGAAAAATCAAGAAGCATACTTTCCAAAGAATTACAGAAGCAAGTTTAAAGTTGAAGTAAAACGTTTTTATAAACGTGACATGCGTTTTTATTGCAAATTTTATGTTGGGTTTGTGTTAAGAGAAGACAGTAGGAAATGATAGTATAATAGTAGGAAAGTTACAATAAATAATAATAATATGTGGGGTTTTACATCCTAAAGGGAAAATATGGCTATGAGGCACGCCGTCGTGGAGAGGTTCTCTAATCACGTGTTCCTTAACGTGCAGTAACATCGCACACTACACGGTTCGTTATCATCTCTTTCTTCAAAATGTGACTGCCACCACCAGCACTCAAATTGCGACCTTTCTCTCGCCATCTGAGCACCATAACCACTATGACACCGAGTCGGAGAGTCTATAGATTACACGACATCAAGCTATCCTGCAACGGCTTTTGTTGTGTCCGGTTCGTTCAGGTCTTTCACGTAGTTACCGTTGCGTCTGTACTACACAAGTTGTGAACGAATGGTTAACTTACAGTTACCTCTGTATTCAAACCCATGGTTTTATTTGGCACGTTTCTGCTAAACAGTCATCATTGATTCGATGCTGTTCGCGAAAATGTAAAATTTTATACCACATTGTCATTTCTATATGTTTCTTTGCCGTAGATACAAACAGTATATAGCAGTGAACTCAGATAGTAAATAAAATTTAATGGCCACCTTAACCTTTACTATAGGCACATAGTTATCGGAAGGTCCCGACGCGTTCAACTGCACCATTCTGTTTCTAGAGTCCAAGTACTTGCGAAATCTGTTTTGGTGGTTTTCACTACGTTTCACTAACATTATCCTTTCCCCTGTCCTCCGCATATCTGGGCGCAGCCTGCGGCTCATTCTGGCAATAATCATGGCAGAAGCCACACATTTTCAAAAGAATACCGAATGAAGTATTCGTTATACCTCATATTCAATGTTAACAATGACGTTCGTTTGTCCAGCGCGCTTTTCACCAGTGAACAAAAGTACTGCAAGAGCAACTATTTTTATGCGTTGCGATAACTAATAAAACTATTTGCCAGGAGCACTGTGAGAACTTTGCTATAATGAAGCCACACAAAATTACATGCATTTTCAATTTTCTTTCGTGCAATGACCCCTCAAAACAAGCACCCACACAAACCGCACTCATGAAAAGTTTACATCTTTCATAAAGTGATGATTGGCTTTCAGCTAACTCACCTTACACTTTTGTTACAATGAATTATGTTACCATGCGGTGAGGTGATGAAAGAAGCTTAATGGCTGAAGTTCATTTGAATGATCTTCGAGAAATTTTAATTAGTGAACAGCGCATACTTCGTACTGAGAAACGGCTCCAATTTTTGCCATTTTTTACTTGACTGAGACATTACGAACTGCATAAGTTTCCGCACATCTTTCAGCTGGCGACAAAGCATTATTTCATTTTGATTTTCAAACCTGCAACCTTTGCTAAAAGAAAGAGTATATATTTATTGTGTTTTAGAATTCTTATCTTTCCTTTCAATATAGGTTGGTGGTTCCTGGCCGTTTGGTGAAGGCTGCGAACAAAATATATAGGTACAAATTAGATCCATCAATAGCGGAGAGCTTCGTATCCGTAAAAGTAGCACTCTACATAATATTGCTGCTGGGCAGTGTGAAATGGTGAGGACGAATGGAACTATAGTGATAAATTATGATTGATTGATTTATGTGTGGGGTTTAACGTCCCAAAACTACTATATGATTATGAGAGACGCCGTAGTGGAGGGCTCCGGAAATTTAGACCACCTGGGGTTCTTTAACGTGCACCCAAATCTGAGCACACGGGCCTACAACATTTCCGCCTCCATCGGAAATGCAGCCGCCGCAGCCGGGATTCGAACCCGCGCCCTGCGGGTCAGCAGCCGAGTACCTTAGCCACTAGACCACCGCGGCGGGGCGATAAATTATGATTAACAGGCAAGAAAAACAAGCTGGTAGTTCGCACTCGACGTCGTGGGTACCTGGTGTCATGCGTTCCGTGACTTGTCCGTGTTAAAAAGTACACCTTTGTAGATGACTGAACAACAACTATGCCATCTTAGAGTTTTCGTTGAGAGGACCAAAAGTATACCCCACAACCGTAGTACCATGTCATCGGGAAACAAAGCCATGTATATAAATGCGTATCGGCCGACGATAACGGCGAAGTCTCCGATCGTCCAGACCGACTTACAGCTGATAGAATCACTGACACACTGAAGTTGAAAAAGAAGGCCTTTGGAATTTTTTAAATAAAGCGGGATTCCTTCGGTATTTCAACGTGACACTCTCATCAGCTCCCACTGTGTGGGAGGTTGCTTAGAGTTGAAATTGCAGTAAAATTGAAAGCTATCATTCTAGAGGAAAAAGTGTTCAAGTTACTAACGAGATCAAAAGGAGGCGGGAAGGTGTACGGACTCGGGGATCCAATTCGGCCTATTGCCTGACGTCCGTCTAGGCACTACGCGACGTCATCAAGTTAACAAACGATGCTGGGAGTGCAGCGGGCAAGCGGACTACGAATGCTTAGCGAGCCCGTGGCACAATCTGAGCGTGAAATGGTCCGCGTTGGCTTGTGTCGGCGTCGGCGATTTATCTCCACCGCGGCATTAAACTATAGCCTCACGGTGGCGAAAGTGGCTGGGCTGATTAATACAAGGCGCCGGAGTGAAGATTAGACTCAACTCAGCGTGACTGAGTTATGTACCCTTCGAGGAAACAGCCAGAAGCCGTCTGGGAACTGGTAAGCGTACACCGGCCCCAACAAATATTCGTAGTGCCGTGATCGCAAGAGATCATGAACATATTTTTATTGCATCCACGGCTGTTTGTGCGGGCGTGTGTGCATGAAATGGGGGAAATAGTCAAAACCCCAAGTGTTTGCGGAGGTGGTTACAGTGACTCAAAGAGTCAAGACCTTGATTTTTCTCTGTATGTTAGTGTGGATTCTACCTTCAGATGTGTTCTTCAGGGGGAGGGGTTGGAGGGAAAAAGGGAGAGGTGGGAGCAATCGTTATGATGCGGAATTAACTGCGAACGTCTGTATCGGCAGGAAAGGACACATTGCAGTAACACTAAGAAGTAGCAAGCTGTAGTTACAATGCTCGTTTGCAAGGCTGCCTAAAGCTTGATTGATTGATTGATATGTGGGGTTTAACGTCCCAAATTCATTATATGATTTTAAAAGACGCTGTAGTGGAGGGTTCCGGAAATTTTGACCACCTGGGTTTCTTTAACGTGCACCCGAATCTGAGCACACGGGCCTACAACATTTCCGCCTGCACCGGAAATGCAGCCACCGCAGCCGGAGTCCAAATCTTCATAATGCGTTGTGAAACCTATGCTAGCTATAGACGCGCCCTTTTACATGTAGTCGATGTGATGGAAATGTTTGCGTGGAGAAAAGAGCTGATCCTAGGTGTTCCGACTGCTTAGTGTATATGCTTAACAAATGGGGTCTGTAAAACAGTGCGCAGCGCATGGGATCAGTTGGTGATTCACGCACGCAGTTTAGGCAATGACAATGAAGGTTTTCGGCTCAGCATGTCAGCAGGTGCGTTTGTAAAGCGCGGTTCAGAAATGCAGCTGTAATGAATAAACACAAAGACGATCATACCCGTATGATTATTGATGCAGAAAAAATGGCACAGTAACCTAACAACTACGTGAGCAAACCATCGGTTGCTTTCCAAAGAACTTTAAACGTGGCAAATCACGAATGTGGCTAAAGAATCCGCTACTCTGCCTCGTGCTTCGAGTGCAGCAATTATCTAGCGCGCAGTATACATCAATCTGTGAAATAATTTCTTTTTCAACCAAATTTGCAGTACACTCATAATAAAAAAATTCATGCGCTGACTGTTTATGTAGGAAGACACACAGTGGCACTGCGCATTGGTTCCTCATGCGAAAACCATTTTCTTAGTGCCCCACCCGAAGACGTGATTAGTAATTTAGCACAATTGCGCTGAACTGAAGAAATGGAACTATAGAGAAGTTTTGAGGACACGCATATGTTAATGCTTGATTCTTTTTGGTCAGTGCAACAACAATAATATTTAGAAACCGACTAGCTGAAGTGGGTTCAACCCTCGCTCAAGGTAATATTAAAAGCCGAGAGCTATTATGAGCCATATATTCTGTTAAAATACTGCATCATGAGCTCCTCGCGTGCTGAGCTTCTTTAAAAAGTTTGTCGTTATGTTGTCGGAAAAAAAAAACGCCGTTCATTTCACTGTTCTCAATGCAGCCCACCGCCCGACGTAGCTTGCCGTTCAGAACTCAGGTCACTCTGAATGGCCTATTGCGTGCAGCGCAAGCTGTGGACTGGTGCTGACGGGGGTCGCTAATTCACTACCTCCAACCTTTCTGGGCCAATTTTCATCAACTCATCAGCTGACTCTAGCAGGGAACAGAGGTTCATATGCATCGCAGTATTGTAAACTCGGTTTCGCTCGAAATGAACATTCAAAGCCTCTAATTTCACTTTAGTTCAGTTGAACAGCCGCTCTAAGTAACTCCTTTCACGTAGGCATGCTTTTCTCTGCGCTAACGCACTACGTCGAGTGCTATTTAGTACCGCTTGAAAAGGCAATTGGTCCGCACCACCAGTCTGCCTGATTGCTACGTGAAACAAATTTTGATCCGTTCGTAGCCTTGCCACTAAAGTTCATTACCTTTAACGTTAATCGCTCATTTCAAATCCATAGTTTGTGTATTACGTGCGACGTGCGAGGTTACAAGTATGCCCCCAAGGAAGTCACGTGCAAATGACGTTTTGAATAATCAGGCTTGGCTGCTGTATGGGTAGGTGCCCGTTATTGTCTACCTGCTACCGAAATCACATAAATGATTGCCTAGATAACAAACCCGCGTAAAATTTATTCCTTTTGAAACTTCTGACGCTTATACAACAGAGTAAAACTAGGTCTTAGATATAGCAAGAATTATTATTACATCTTGCACATTGTCGACGCTAACAGCGTGCATATATTTCTGCATACTTCTTTTTACGTGCTTACGCCTTCAGTAACATGCTTTTTCGCAAGCTTATTTATTATTAGATTTATTTTTACCTATCGCAGCCCAGTGGTGAATGATGGCAGTCACATTCTTCTTAAGATTGTACATAAATAAAGATGAGATTATAATGATGACCATAACGAAACGGATAATGATAGGAACTCAAAGATGTAGGATATACCATGAAAAAGTCATACCTTAAGCATAGTACCTGTTCGTTCTGCGCAACATCAAAGAGATTGGTGATAATATAGCCAAAGCCTCCGCGGTTTGCTCAGGCAGCGCGCCATTGCTACGGTGTCAGCGAGAGCAACATCTGGTGGATCACGTCTGACGATTCCGAATAAAGTTCTTCGAAAATGATATGCCTTTCATTGTCACCAGATTGGGATTTGCCACAATGTCTCATTGAGCAGTCTACAAATTTCATCTGTCGGTCTAACCCCTCTAAGTGTACTGATTAACACCCCCTATTTTGTTCATTAAATGCATAGCTTCACTCACTAAATGGCGATCTATTGTGGTCAGGTTCAGTATTTCATTCGCTGCTTACGTTTCGGCATTGCTTGGCAATGACCCTGAGAACATAAACACTGCATGTATTGACTGGGGCTCTGTTTACAAACAATAAAATAAAACGCATGACATTGCCCTTTGCTGGAAGTGTAAAATCAAACTTCCTAGTGTGGCTCACATTTAGTTATACGGCACACCAATAACTACTTGTGGAAAGTAGTTATTGCACCTAGTTTTGCACTGAGCGCGTTGTAAATGTGTGAATTACGGCCAACAGTGCGCCGCTCCTTGGTGCACTATCGCGCTGACGGGTGGGAAATCGTTGCGGCATGCTTCCCGCTATTGTGCGCGCACCATTCCCGGCTGTCGCTGGCATTACGAGGGTTAGTTAGTGAAGCCAATCCTGTGTGCGAATGACGACGTCAACACAGACGAGGCGCGAGCCAGGGAAGCCTACCGCAAGCGTTGGTGGTGGAAGACCAGCGACACCGACGATGCGCATATCAAGAACATCGATCGCATTCGAGGATACAGATGGCGCGTGGGTAACATCGACCACACGTGAGCCAAGGAAGCCAAGCGCAAGCGTATTTAACGCGTCCCGCCTCCCGTATCCTAGCGTTGTAAACAAACGTTTACTCGAGTAAACGCTGCACCGAGTTTCGCTTCAAACCGTTCTTCCAGCACCCGCGTCGACGCCCGTTTCAACCGGGTCAACGCCATGCGCACCGCTGCTGCTTCGCATCCCGTCGGGGTTCCTTTCGTAGAGATGGTTCATTTTGAAAATTGGCCTTTATGGGCACCAAAAAAACATTTGGGCACAAACCTCAAGAATAGACATTTATACGCACTATAAACACTATAAAAGCCCTTCTAAACCTCTAATTCGTTTTATATATTGTGTTGACACAATAAAAATGTAAAGAAGAGAATAGGCATTTGGCTATATTCCGGTTATTGTCATACTAGTTTTATCGTTCGTTTTGTTTCTTGTGTTCACCCATTGCGTTGTGTGTACATTTGATCTTGCACTGTGCGTGAAGGCCGTCCGGCTTGAGCCAAAAGGTTAGCTTGCAGTATTTCAAATGAAAGAATAATCAAACAAAGAATAAAATAAATACATAAATAAATAATAAATAAAAGCACGAATATGGTCACAATATTGCCATACGAAAATGAAGAAGGCGCACTATGCGACTACTTCGACATAGTTGACCGAATACTAAGAACAAGTATAACCAAACAACAAAGACACCGGCAGTTTGTGTTTATTTAGCGTCAAGAAAAGCCCAAATTACATCAGGAACTCGACTAATCTCATATTTCATGCTGGATAGCACGCGTCGCTTTCACTGATCAGGTTTCGGCAGCCCGCGCTATATCTATCTCGTTTCTGGAACGGGAAGTCTGCCCCGTGCCTCAACGGCAACCACGCCCAGGCTCTGTGGATAAATGATGCAGGAACTTCAGGGTGTCCACTGGCTGTATACATAGGAATACAAGCATCTCGGGGCACGCAATCATTCCCTGTGTGTATTAGGCATCTCTGCAAATAGCGCACAGCAGCACTCCTGGGCGTGTCCCATGGAATTACGGATAGTGAGGACTACGGGACCGGAGTGGTCATGATGTGCTACGCGAAAATGCGTCAGTAACCATTTGTTTTCGTGGTCTGTTCTGGATATCTGTCTCGGAGGACCTGAAGAAAAAGATAACGATTCGTGAATTATGCTTTGCCTATCTCTGGCCAGACGCCACAGACACTAGTATGGCCCGTAATATACACCACTGTTTCCACAAAGCCCATGCGTACGCACTAAAACTCGCAGAATATGCCCAAACCTGTGCTTTCGCAAGAGCTCTTTGCTGTGGCTTAACCATAAACACAGGTGGCTAGTTGGTTTTGGCCATATCTGTGGAACGCAATGCTGGCGAACGAAGGCGTATAAATTGACTCCAACAACGTCAGAACTGGCGTTCCTGGTGTCTTCCTACTTGTCCATGTTCTTATTGGCGAGTATGTTTTTCCTTCCTTCGTGTCATATAGCCTTACTGTTGGCTGGTTGCCAGAAGTTTGAGAACTTCTTACGAGAAGGTTCTACGTTGCAGCTTTGAGTGAACTTGAATAGTTCAAAAGGATAAGATATAAAGGTCGAAGGCAGGCCTGCGTTTAGATATAGATAGATATATAGATAGATAGATAGACAGATAGATAGATAGATAGATAGATAGACAGATAGATAGATAGATAGATAGATAGATAGATAGATAGATAGATAGATAGATAGATAGATAGATAGATAGATAGATAGATAGATAGATAGATAGATAGATCAAATGCGAGTTGCGTGTTTCTTAAATGCGGCAGGCATGTGCGATCACCTTTGCCTAAGTGTGGTGCTGACTCTAGCGGATCAGCATAATAATTTAGGCTATTTATGAAGATTCGCTATGGTCTATAATTTTCAAGAATACTATCACCACCTGTTGCGGCAAATGCTGAGACTGCACATTTTTTCTACAAATAATGTTATGTAGCTTTAGAATCGAGACGTAGCATTGCTTCGCTCATTGGTTTCTTGCGTACAAGGAACCAATGAAAAAAAAACACTATCGGTTTATGTTACTACGTAATGTGCCCCTGGAGACGCTGATATTTATTGCGTGAACGAGAAGTGCAGGCACATTTCTGTTTTCAAGCCCTGACCTGACCAACGCTTAGAGGAAGACAAGAAGACATTGATGAGCCTGTGTGTTCCTTTTTTCAACTATGCCTACACCTTAAGCAGCTTCACCTGTAAAAATAGAGTTTTATACAATAACACCTAGAGGGGAATCTGGCACTAGTGTCTATGAGCTCCTTCAGCGGCGCTTGTACCCCCATGGAAATTATGGGAAGTACAGGCTTCGGATCTGCTTCAGATGGATCACGTTCTTGAGATTCATGACGCTTGTCTGCGGAGTGTAAAACAAAGTGATATGAAGTTATGTCTGACTGAAACTTGCTTCAATTTTTTGAACGCAAACTTTATTGCAAAATGGTTTTGTGACTAGGCGGTAGAAGCAAAACCTGGACAAGTTTAACCATCCGTGTATGCAATGCTCTGACACTGCGTTTCAGATTTGACGTCAAGATGTAATGAATTATTTTTACAACATTTATTTCAAAACAAACATCCCTGTTTTGTTCCCGAAAGTACACAATACCTATTTATGAAAGTAACAGCACAGTATTAAGTGAGAAACACCTAACGTTTCGTCTGCTGCGATGCCAGGTGCATCTGTTCAAGTGGTCTGCCCCCAACGCGCCTTTCGTTCTGTTGTGAAGTCGAGTCAGAAGAGTATGGCGGTGCGTCTACTTCGCGTCGCCGTCATTTTGCAGTTGATTTCAACGAGTTTTGGCAAGACGCACTAACAACAAACGTGAACTCGATGTAATATCCTGCACTTGCATCAGATGCTACATCTATGCGCAAAGGTGAGTGAATGAGGCTTTGCTTACTTGTGGCGCAAAAAAAAAAAACACGAGAGAAAGGCAAGCGCTTGTCATTTTCTCGTGTTTTTTTGTGTCACAAGCTCGTTAAGAATGAACCAACTCACCCAACAAGTCACTCTGCTTCGCTTAAACTGTCAAGCACGGCTTATACTGCTCTAGCGTTGCAGTAAGTTAAGAGGCCTAGAGTTTTCAGCTTTTTTGAACAACAAAGGCGCAGCTTCAGTCCTTTGAACCCGCTCCACTACCCACTCTACGCGAAGAATGAAACTGACACTGTAGAAAAAGATCCGTAGACAGTTCGCTGGCTAACGTGATCCAATCCATAGCCTGTACTTCCCATGATTCTCCCACGGGTACACGATCGCAGCGCCAGAATCCTCTCTAGGCATTGTTGTATGAAACTCTATGGGTGTTGGCTTGTCCCGCGTTCTCGTAGCCACCTCCTCCAGTTTTCGGAGTGTTCATTAGATAGAGCTGGGGGTACTCTAGTGATATAATTGTTAACTAGATGGCGCTCACTGCGTTGGAGACCCGTGCTTCACCTTCAGATGAGATCGTTAGATGGCGGTGACATGAATGGACGAACCGACAGACAGACAGACAGACAGATGGACGGGCGGACAGACAGACAAACAGAGAGACAGACAGACAAACAGACAGACAGACAGACAGACAGACAGACAGACAGACAGACAGACAGACAGACAGACAGACAGACAGACAGACAGACAGACAGACAGACAGATGGACGGGCGGACAGACGCTTCGCCCCGTTCATGATCATTCACTCCGTCAATATGCTGCTTCTTTTCACATAGCAATGAAAACCTAAAGCTGGTATCCCGCAAACAGATTACAATTTAATTGCAGTGTACAATGCGCACTCATAATATACATGCATGTTAATTCAAACTGCAATGAAATTGTATAGTACAACAAGGTACAATCTGCACTCAATAACTGCCCTTGAGTGACCACAGAAGGCACTCGGTAGGTATGTACTTCCCCAAACTACCCAATACCTAAGAAAGCCAAGGAACAATGACGTAAAGCAGAGAAAACGTAGTTTAGTGTAAGAGCTGTTCTGTTGGGACGGTAGGTGTAATGACGCATTCATATATATATATATATATATATATATATATATATATATATATATATATATATATATATATATATATATATATATATATATATATATATATATATATATATATATATATAGGCAGGCATGCTGGTTGAGTGGCCGTTGCGTTGCATATAGTCTAGTAGATCCTCCTTGAGTGGTCACAACGTGGTTTATTTCGACGTTTCGGCCTAGAGTCTGGCCTTCATCAGGATGAAGGCCAGACTCTAGGCCGAAACGTCGAAATAAACCACGTTGTGACCACTCACGGAGGATCTACTAGACTATATATATATATATATATATATGTGTGCGTGTGTGTGTGTGTACAACCGCAATTTTAAGGGCAGAAGCACGCATGCAAACAGTGCACAAACGACACACTGCCACTCGCTAATTCACATATTCACATATATATATATATATATATATATATATATATATATATATATATGTGTGTGTGTGTGTGTGAACCGGCGAGTTGCAGTGTTTTTCCACTGTTTGCATGCGTGCTTCTGCCCTTAGAAATGTGGTTGTGCGTTCAGACAGCGCAAGAACTACACAAAATAGCGTCGTAGGGTGAAGGATGGACTTTATGCTGATGACTTAAGTTATTCGGTGTGAGAAAGGGACGTGCGGAGAGCGCACGGTGCGGAATACGGCACTCCCGCGCCTATAACAACTTCCTGTTGAGCTCGGAAGCAATAAATACGTAGCTACAATAAGCTATATATACGAGACACTATTTGAAGTAGCTTCATTTCAATTGCGTTCCTCGAGGAAATTACGCAGAAACTGCGTTCACGCGTTCTTATTCGCGAAAGAGCGACATGGTTAGGCAAATTGGCAACCATTGTTGCAACCTCTCCACGCACTGGCGCGCCCAGAAAATTGCTACGGCACCGTCGGGCTCGCAAGAAGAAACAATAGACGCATGAACAAACGAAGCAAAAATATGTCGTTGGCCGTAAAGACAAATAAAATCTCGGGAACAAAGCCAAGTAAGAACAAGTGTAACGCTCAAGGAAGAAAAACATATAAATCAATCTTTAGCTTCAAGTTTCTTCGGTCAGGGCAGCACGGCGACGCCAAGGAGCCATTTATTTTTGTTTTCCTCTCGCGAAATCTTGTCATAACGTGGTTCCTCTATAAGCACCGTTCAATCGAGTTTTTACGTCAGACTGCAGCGCCAGAATACAAAGCCTTGCGGATGAAAAAAGAAACCTTGAGACGACATCGGTAAAGATCAAACGTGACGCGCGCGTCTCGCGTCCTGCATCTGTCGGTGGATTGTGCCCGGGATACAATGGGAACGCGAGCACGCGCCACTTTTCCGCCTGTCCCTAACAATGAATATCGGAAACTTTGAGACGAGACAGTGTGAGCAACGCAGCTCTCCCTGGTAAGTGTGTGGTGCCTATAGAGCGTGGAGCGTACTACAGCGTGCAGTGAATTTGGCAAAGTTGCAAGAAGGCGGGGTAGTGGTGGGGTGGTAAAGTGACATAGTAGAAAACAGAGAGGAGGGGAGAGGGCGGGATGTGCCGTGTTTAACACTCTCTCGGCATTTGTAAATAGAGCCGAGGACTCGCGGTGTCTATAGAGCACGGAGCGTACTACAGCGTGCAGTGACTGGCAAAGTTGCAGGAAGGCGGGGCGGAGGTGGGGTGGTAAAGTGACATAGCAAAAAAAAGAGAGGAGAGGAGAGGGCGGGATGTGCCGCGTTTAACACTGTCTCGGCATTTGTAAATAGAGCCGAGGACTCACGGTGCCTATAGAGCGTGGAGCGTACAACAGCGTGCAGTGACTGGCAAAGTTGCAGGAAGGCGGGGAAGTGGTGGGTTTGTAAAGTGACATAGTAGAAAACGGGGAGGAGAGGAGAGGACGGGATGTGGCGCGTTTAACACTGTCTCGGCATTTGTAAATAGAGCCGAGGACTGGACTCGCGGTGCCTATACAGCGCGGAGCGTACTACAGCGTGCAGTGACTCGCAAAGTTGCGGGAAGGTGGGGTGGAGTTGGGATGGTAAAGTGACATAGTAGAAAACAGAGAGGAGGGGAGAGGGTGGGATGTGCCGCGTTTAAAACGCGGGGTGGTGGTGGGGTGGTAAAGTGACATAGCAGAAAACAGAGAGGAGAGTAGAGGGCGGGATGTGCCACGTTCAACACTTAACAGTACGTTATGTTGGGCTAGTTGGGACATATTAGGCTGAAATATGTGGCGCAAGGTTGACAAAGAAAAAAAAGAGACGATACAAAAAAAGCGCCAACCAATAAACCTGGCACGAGAAGAAGCAGAAGCGATCAAGTGCACGCAATCCTGAGCATGAGTAGAAGGCAAAACAGACCGGAAAGGGCCCTTTGTAGAAGAAATGAAGCTTAACAGTACGTTGTGTTGGGCTAGTTGGTACAATTTAGTGTGAAATACGTGGCGCAAGGTTTATAAGAGAAAAAAAAAAAGAGACGAGACAGAAAGAACGCCAACCAATAAGCCTAGCACGGCAAGAAGCAGAAGCGATCAAGTACACGTAACCCTGAGCCTAAGTAGAAGGTAAAACTGACTGGAAAGGGCCCATTGTAGAATAAATGAAGCTTAACAGTACGTTACGTTGGGCTAGTTGGTACATGTTAGGGTGAAATACGTAGCGCAAAGTTTATAAGAGAAAAAAAAAGAGACGAGACAGAAAGAGCGCCAACCAATAAACCTAGCAAGGCAAGAAGCAGAAGCGATCAAGTGCACGTTATCCTGAGCCTGAGTAGAAGGTCAAACGGACTGGAAAGGGCCCCTTGTAGAAGAAATGAAGCTTAACAGTACGTTATGTTGGGCTAGTTGGTACATATTAGGGTGAAATCGGTGCCGCAAGGTTGACAACGAAAAAAAAGAGACGAGACAGAAAGAGCGCCAACCAATAAACCTAGCACGGCAAGAAGCAGAAGCTATCAAGTGTACGTAATCCTGAACCTGAGTAGAAGGCAAAACAAACTGGAAAGGGCCCCTTGTAAAAGAAATGAAGCTTAACAGTACGTTATGTTGGGCTAGTTGGTACATATTAGGGTGAAATCGGTGCCGCGAGGTTGACAACGAAAAAAAAAGAGATGAGACAGAAAGAGCGCCAACCAATTAACCTAGCACGGCAAGAAGCAGAAGCTATCAAGTGTACGTAATCCTGAACCTGAATAGAAGGCAAAACAAACTGGAAAGGGCCCCTTGTAGAAGAAATGAAGCTTAACAGTACGTTATGTTGGGCTATGGGTACCTATTAGGCTTAACACTGTCTTGGAATTCGTAAATAGAGCCGAGGACTCGCGGTGCCCATAGAGCGCGGAGCGTATTACAGCATGCAGTGACTTTGGGAAAGTTGTAGGAAGGCGGGACGGTGGTCGGGTGGTAAAGTCACATAGTAGAAAACAGAGAGGAGAGGAGAGGACGGGATGTGCCTCGTTTAACACTGTCTCGGCATTTGTAAATAGAGCCGAGGACTCGCGGTGCCTATAGAGCGCGGAGCGTAATACAGCGTGTAGTAACTTTGGCAAAGTTGCAGGAAAGCAGGGTGGTGGTGGGGTGGTTAAGTGACATAGTAGAAAACAGAGAGGAGAGGAAAGGGCGGGATGTGCCGCGTTTAACACTGTCTCGGCATTTGTAAATAGAGCCGAGGACTCGCGGTGCCTATAGAGTGCGGAGCGTACTACAGCGTGCAGTGACTGGCAAAGTTGCAGGAATGCGGGGTGGTAGTGGGGTCGTGAAGTGACATAGTAGAAAACAGAGAGGAGAGGAGAGGGTGGGATGTGCCACGTTTAACGTGTCTCGGCATTTGTAAATAGAGCCGAGGACTCGCGGTGCCTATAGAGTGCGGAGCGTACTACAGCGTGCAGTGACTGGCAAAGTTGCAGGAATGCGGGGTGGTAGTGGGGTCGTAAAGTGACATAGTAGAAAACAGAGAGGAGAGGAGAGGGTGGGATGTGCCACGTTTAACGTGTCTCGGCATTTGTAAATATAGACAGCGTGCAGTGACTGGCAAAGTTGCAGGAAGGCGGGGTGGTGGTGGCATGGTAAAGTGACATAGAAGAAAACAGAGGGGAGAAGGTGGGATGTGCCGCGTTTAGCGCTGTCTCGGCATTTGTAAATAGAGTCGAGGACTCTTGACGTGGTGCACCTCCTCTGGTGTTGATTTTTTTCTTCCCGTGCTGTCGGGGCCGTGTTCCTTTCTTCTCTTTTTTCTCGACGACTTGTTCGACGATGTGCCGCCAGCCTGCTGCAGAAGACGACGTGCAAGCGTGGACTAGAAGCCATAGTTCAAGCATTAAGGAGAGACGTTTCCGTCTGGTGGTTTTGGAACGTTATCATATGGTGGTTTTGGGACGTTAAACTCCGCATATCAATCAATCAATCCGTTAATCGCATCACACGTGCACGTCAGTGGAAGTTTTTTTTTGGTAAATGAAGTTGTATAGTTCCGTTCCTTGTCGCAGATCATTTTAGTTTATGCACTATATTGTTACAAATTGAAGTAGTGTAATAATATAATTGTTTGGGTTCAACATCCCAAAACCACCGCATGATTATGAGGGACGCCGTAGTGGAGGGCTCCGGAAATTCCAACCGCCTGGTGTTCTTTGACGTGCACGTAAATCTTAGCCCATGGGCCCCAAGAATTTTCGCCTCCATCGGAAATGTGGCCACTGCGGCCAGGATCACCATAGTAATAGTCTAGCAAGGGGTTATTTTTATCCCACCTTCGATGAGTGTTTGTACGTTCACTTCTAAAGACGCCTATGCAGAAGGGCTTAGTTTGGCACGTAAGACACTACTTTCACCATTTAGCCTTTTTGAGAAAAAGGGGTTAATGCGCGACCTGTAAGAGCTGCAGCGTTAATGAAATAATAACTGCGCCAGTGTAAAAAATGCTCGCAGAGCACTCGGAACGAAAACGAGATTGCTGCGCTTGTTATCCCGTGCCTTCCACCTCATTAGCTTCCGGCTGGTTTACGCTTTCACAAGTCTTTTTTTCTTGATTTCTTCGGTCGATACACCAAGCTTCGCGAAAAAAATCTTCATATTCAGTGCTGAATGTGTTTCTCTGTCACTCGATTCTTCATTGTACTACGGGTCGTTGTTAAATACCTTTTAATGGTGCGGCGCGAGCTTAGTTTTGGGGTTGAGCAGACCTTTTGTTTTCAATGACTATCGCTAGGGAATTACGGGTCTTTTCTTAGTTGTTCTTAAACGTTAAGAAAGGAGTCTGACGCTTTTGCTAAAAAGAAAAGTAAACAACAAACTGATGGCTAAATTCAAAAGAATATTTCTGAGTGGTGTGATGCGTATCATGTAGTATTAGGATTATTAGCAAGCATATCTTACTCTGTAGGAAGCCGTTGAAATGTAGAAGGTTGTGTTCTTGTTTCACCAATGCTGTTCTTTCATGAGTTCTCATTTCTTGTTGTGACATCAGAGTTCAAGGCACATGTTATGAAAATTCAAAATTGTCACGCTGATGCTGTATTGAATTTCTGCTCGTGTACAGTGTCACAAAAGTTTTTAATCAGCAGTTTTATTGTTTTGTTAGCTAGAGTTGCGGTGAGCAAAAAAATCCTGAATAGAGGCGTTTCGGGATCGCTTTGTTATATGAGTTTTTTTAGCGCAAAGGCCAGGCTTGTTCAAAGAGCGCCATGGGAAAAAGGCATTTCGTAATCCCCCAATGTTAACAAGAAATGCATGGTTGAGCTAATTTGGAAGTTGTTTCGTGTCAATAAGTAATTAAAAATTGGGGTGAAAATTTTGTACTGCGGCAGACTATAGCAAATAAATATTTTTAAAACGATACGTTTAGTCAACCCATTGTGCTACGCAGGCGCCTCTAAACGAGATGATCAGGTAGAAACTTCTAAAAGGACGTGCGCTTACGACTTCATCATTAAACTCGTGAATTGTAGGCCTCTTCGTTCCCCTTTTCATAAAGTCACATAAAAAATAGCGCCGCATTTTAATGTACTTTCAGGAGCTAAAATATGTGATCGAAATAACTGTCATGCGTATGCTGAAGTTAATGTGCAAAACATGTGCTCGTGAGAAGAATATTGAGCGAGAAATATGGAAAGTGCGACAAAGTGTATTATTGCACTTACTAGATGTATCTGCTGCTTCAGTCAACTACACCACGGGTGTTTTCTAGAACCGCATCTTGCTCCTAATGAGGAACACTGCAATTATGTTATGTGTAGGCGAGGTTAAAATGGCAAGACGAAGGAACTGCCTCCCTTCCCCCCAACACACGCGGCTCCATAAAGGCTTGACCAAGCCGCAAAATGTGCATGTTTCATGTTCGCACGGTTCCGTATGATTATATTAACGAATTAAAAAGAAGATATCCCAGCATGAGAACTCAGTCTGAAAAATAAGAAAGATAAACTGCGATTATTACGTTTGCTTTTTTGAGACATATTTCAAGTGGCAAAAAAAAAAGCGCTTAGATCAAGCAAAACTTGACGAGAGTTGCCGTTTGGTCAAAAGCAACCAGACAGTTTGTTTGTTTTTTATCTTTTTTCGCGTTGATCTTTCAATTTCAACCCCCTTATTTATTTCAGGTTTTTTTTTCGCGTTCCAATCAGCATAAATAGAATGAACCAGAAGTGAGTAAAACTACATCATCTGAGGAGGATAGATAAGAAAAAAATCCAAATGACTGCCGGTGGTGACAGTGATTAAGTACTCTACGTATATGCGTTGCTGCGATATTCGTTCGTGGGATTACACTCTGCCTCCGGAGCAGCCAAAAAAGATGCACATTGGGAAGAAATAAGGAAGAAAAAAATTATCCAAAAGTGAGAACGATGACAGAGCACAAAAATTATGTGATGGGGACGTCGTGCAGTAAGCCGCCGCAATATCGAAACAGATAGATAAGAAAAGAAATATGAACCGTCAATTTTTCGTCGGGTGGTAGTGCCTGTCACTTTGTGATTTCTTACGCTATGCGTGCCACGAGCATAGTACACTTCAGATACATGTACTACACTTGCCACGATCGATATTTGATTAATGAGTGTATGACGTCAATAAGGAGAAGAAAATGTGCCACATGTGACGGCCATGCTCCACAAGGTGTTTTATTTGGGAACACAACACTGGTGTTTGCGCATACGTCATGTTCAGGTTGTTGTAACGTCTTATCACGTGACGTGTTTGTTTATTTTGTGCATTGCTCATTTGAGATTACCGAGTTTACTTTCATTTTGACTAGGACTTCTCTAAGCTCCTGAGAGCTAGTAAACGGACCAATCTGTGGTTACGCAATTGTTGGCTTTGCGGCAGTGTTGTGCGGAATGGAGTTCGAAGAAATGACGTTCCACTAACCATTTCCCTTTTGGAGTAACAAAGGGAAGCCGCACTTCTACTAAGGATCGGTGGAATAGTAACGGTAATGCGTTACTTTTGCGTAGGAACGGCAGAAGAAACGGCGTTCCTTCTGTAAACGTTCATTGCATTAAACAGTTGCACGCGCGCTGAACATAATGCAGAACAGAGCCGATTGGCAACTGCGTGACGTGCAACAACCTACGACTCACCTGTCACTCCAAAATGCCGCATCCTGGTTTTAACTTTAAGGCGCCACCCGGGAGCGCGGAGGAGTGCGCGATGCCGAGAAGGGCCACGTGTGGGAACAACATCCGATTACTTTTTTCATTATTCTGATCCAGTCTGACAGCAATAATTGATTTGTAGGGTTTACTGTCCCAAAAGCACCATATTATTATGAGAGACGCCGTAGTGGAGGGCTCCGGAAATTTCGACCACCTGGGGTTCCTTAACGTGCACCTAAATCTGAGAAGTCTGGCAGCAATCAAGGAGCGGAGTGGAGCGGAGTGTGGAAGTGTTGACACACCTTGGAGAATTTTCGCTTGACATATTGAATTGATTGAACGCCATTGTAAGGCTGCTGCGAGAAAAGGGCGCACAAATTTAGGTGCGAAGCAGGTTATGGCGGAGTTCAATGCAGTGCATGGTGCGCGGCGGGACCACCATTACTGCGGAAGCACAACTGTTGGCCCAAGTATGCTGCCAGAAAACGGCCACGCGTTAGCGCTTTCTGGCCTGCGTGAGGGGATGGGTAAGACAATATGGCTTCTGCCCCCTACACTAACTCAGCAATCATGTGATGGCGACAAGGAATGAGATTCGGCAGACTTCCAATGAACCTGCGTGGCGCGCTCACACAAGAGGAAGGGAAGAGTAACAGCAACAAAAAGTACAGCGAAATCATGTTGTGCTCCACTTGCCAGGACACACTAATATTGGACAAGGTGTCCTTCGTAAACGAAACATTAGACAGTTATAGTTTAGCGTTAGCGTGATAGCGCAGGTTAAGGGAATGGCGCTACCGTGAAGCAAACGTTCGTTGTAGGCAGCGTCTTATAGTTTAGCGAAATAGCGCTTACGTGGTTTACGTGCCCCCAATGGGATGGTGGCGCCACCTATTATATGGTTAACACGTTAAACAGTGAAAATGAAAAGAAAACAAGAATGTTTGCCTATGCCACCGCGCGAAGCCTTATTATAAGTTTATTTTAGTGATATTACATGTAAGCAAATATGAACCACGCACCAAACGAGAACACATCAAGGTTGCCGATGTGTTTACATCGATATTGTAGTTAGGCCTAGGCGCGTTCCAAATGGGAAGCTAACTCAAAAACTACGCCAACTCATCCGTAATATTTTATTTATTCAAAATACCTTACAGGCCCACTGAAGGGCATTGAGTAAGGGGGGCATCAGTATACAAACGAAATAACAATAAAGGAGAAAAGCAGACGAAAAAATATATACATATATAAAAGATTACAAAAATCAAGGTGTAACAGTGGTATACAATACTAGAGTGCAACGAAATCAGGTTGTCACAAAAAATTTCACGGTTACAAATGGATACAACATGATCCGGAAGGCCGTTCCAATACGCAATGGCTCGAGTTAGTGATGATAAGTTAAATGCCTGCGTGTGACCATGAATGCGCATGAAACTACGGGCATTGTGAATGCGCTGGGAAGTGCGCGCAGGAGAATAAAGTGGCAAACAATGAATTTCGTTACTATAAATGTACCTATGAAACAGACATAAAAGAGCAATGTTGCGGCGTATTTCTAGTGACTGAAATGCAAGGTCTTGTTTTATTAGGGTAATACTTGAATGATAGTCGTAGTTTCCGGAGATGAATCTCGCTGCCCTATTCTGGACGGCTTCCAACATACGTACCAAGTAATCTTGATATGGTGACCATGTGGATGATGCATACTCTAGCTGTGGGCGAACATAAGTAATATATGATAATGCGCGTACGTTAGAAGGAGCGTTGCGCAAGTTTCTGTGGAGATATCCGAGAGATTGAGATGCTTTCGATGAGACAGCTGCTATATGCGTAGTCCAGGATAGATACGATGTAAGGTGAACGCTTAAATATTTGTAAGATGGTGTAGCTGACACAACGGCATTATTAATTTTATAGTGAAATGCTGAATTGTTATGCTTTCGAGTGAACGAAATTAAGTTGCATTTAGAGGCGTAAGGGACATCTGCCAAGTTTCGCACCACCGGAAGGTTAGGTCAAGGTCAGTTTGGAGAGCGGAATGATCATTAAAACATTTAATGTTGCGGTATATGGCGCAATCGTCAGCGAACAACCTAACTGTGGATGAAAGGTTATCGGGAAATTCATTATAGTATATTAGAAAAAGTAACGGACCTATTACACTGCCTTGGGGAACACCGGATGTGACGTCGCAAAGGTTAGATGAAATGTCGTTGATCACCGTAAGTTGCTGACGCGAAGAGAGGAAGCTTCGTAGCCAAGACAGGATTAATGAATCAATACGGAGTGCGGCCAATTTAGACATTAAACGACAATGAGGCACAGTATCGAATGCCTTGGCGAAATCAATGAAGAGGCAATCAGTTTGTTCGTTAGCGTTCATATTAAAGTGAAGGTCAGTCGTGAATTCGAATAACTGTGTGTCACATGAGTAGCCTTTTCTAAAGCCATGCTGATGGGAGAAGAAGAAGTTGTGCGATTCAAGGTGATCGTAGATATGAGAAGCCACGATATGTTCCAGTAGTTTGCAAGAGATGCATGTAAGTGAAATGGGTCGATAATTACAGGGCGAGTGCCTGTCACCGGACTTAAATACGGGAATCACCTTACCAATCTTCCAATCCTTGGGCAGTTCGCCTGATGATAGTGACTGGTTAAATAGGAGACAGAAGAAGCGGCTGGAAATATCTGTGGTGTTCTTCAGTATCTTAGAGTTATAGTTATCAATACCTGATGAAGTAGAAACCTTAAGATTCGTGATGAGTTGGGCTATACCTTCAGCAGTGACAATGATTGGGGTCATTAAAGCGAAAGGGTGATCTGGAACAAATGGCACATTGGAACAATCTTCCTGTGTAAAAACAGACGCGAAGTACTCATTGAAAGCAATAGCGGAAGCTTCATCAAAAAGCGGCGTTAGTTCACTATCGTGTATTGTAATGTGATTAGGAGACTTGTTGTAGGGTGAAATTATTTGCCAGAACTTTTTGGGGTTATTTTTGAGAAGCGACGGCAAGTCCTGCGAATAATATTTCTTCTTAGCTGTGTCTAAGACTTTACAATAGTCTTGTAAGCAGACCTTGTATTTATCCCAGTAGGACACAGGGCCAATGCGTTTTGCGGTATCATAGGAACGTTTCTTTTTATTTCGTAATGTTCGAAGATGTTTAGTAAACCAAGGGTTAGTTTTATTGTTGGAAGCAGAGATCAGCGGCACAAGCTGGTCAACTAACTCTAATATTTTTTCTTTAAAAAGAATCCAGTTTTCGTTCACGGTTCGAGAGGCAAACGACGGCAAAAAAAGTTCCTGATAAAAATCTTCTAGCTCCGTCCTGAATTGATGAAAATTAGCATGGTTATAATCCCGGATTGTTTTTCTTACTGAGCGTGTGAAAGTTATAGGTAGGTTGATTTGGAAGTTAAAGAGCCTGTGGTCGCTAAATCCTTCTATGTAAGAAACCGCTCCAGTGGTTTCTGGTGCATTAGTGAAAACAAGTTCAAGTATGTTAGTACCACGGGCGCATTGGTGAGAAACTTGTGATAAGTTGTAATCGAGGGTTACTTCAAAAAAGTTTGATGAGGCGTGACATTTGTTGGTCTTGGTAGACCAACAAATGTCATGGAATCAATGAGCGGGTAGTTGAAATCGCCAAAAAGGTATATAATGTCAGCTGAATAGAGTTGCTTAGCTCGTTCTATGTTGTCACGTAGATCTTTGGGGAAAGAGGAATGGGCATCCGGTGGATGATAACATGCTCCTATAACTATTTTTGCATAAGTTGTAACGCATGCTGTCCAAGTTATCTCTGTAGAGGGGTTAGTATCAAGGGGAACTGATGACACTGTCTTTTTTACTGCTATTAGGACGCCTCCTCCTCTTCTATCGACACGGTCACGTCGATATATGTTATAGTTGTGTTTATTTGGGAACAGTCCCTCGTTGGTTACGTCAAGATAGCGCCAAGTCTCCGTGAGTAATAATATGTCGGCATCACTATCATCTAAGTAAGAACTCAACTCATCCCTCTTGGGAAGTAGGCTTCGAATGTTAGTAAAAGACACAGATAAAGATGGTGACTTAAACTGACTCCGCTTACGCGTGCTCGTGTTAGACTCTAGCTATCTCGTAGATAGCACAACTATGTTGCTAGAGTGATCGAAAACGTAGGTGTTATTATCAATGCGAAGTTTATCAATGGATAGCTTAAAGCATTTGTTTTGAGCCTTTGCGTATTCCAGAAGTTTTTGGCGAGCTTGTCGCGTTTTCGTGGAAAAATCTTCGCGTATGTAAAAATTAGTTCCCTCAAGCTTACGCGAATTATAATACTTGGTTATCGAAGCTAACTGAAGGCAAGCGAAGCCACTTTGAACAGTCGTTTGCTGCGAACAAGGTGAATATTTCAAGAACTACGCTAAAATGAATTCGAAGCGGGCGTCCGAGAGCGCCGCCTTGGTTACGTACACTACGTACACCTACGCTACCACGGTAACGTGAAATCTGAAAAATACCGCGCGTACGGGAAGTGGTACGGGTGACGTACGTATCTGCGCATGCGCACTTCGATTCCGGAATCGTGGTACACCCGGTAACCCGGTAAACCCGGTATACTACAACTCTCTCATACCGCGCGTACGGTAAGCGGTACGCGTAACGTACGTATCTGCGCTTGCGCACTTTGATTCCGGCACCACGGTACGCCCATTATCACGGTAAGCTCGGTATACTATAACTCTTTATTAATTCGACCTATGCACTGCTTCACAGGCAGGTTCACTTTAGTGGGACATGATGCAATATTTTTTAATCTCAACGACTTCTCTGATTGGCTAACAGCTTGTGTGTGCGTGTGTGCATGTGCGCGTGTGTACGTGTGTGTGTGTGTGTGTGCGTGTGCGTGTGCGTGTGTGCGTGTGTGTGCGTGTGTGTGTGTGTGTAAGTGTGCGTGTGCGTGTGCGCGTGTGTGCGTGCGCGTGTGTGTGTGTGTGTTTGTGTGTGTGTGCGTGCACGCGCGCATTTTGATTGAAGCTTGAGCTCGCCCCAGAACACGACAGCGCAATCGGCCTTCATGTGCCGCTTTACGAGTTGCAAGTAGGACTTTGATTCTCGGTCAATGCTTTACCTATGCCACAAAAAATGAGCGTGAGCATGCATACAATACGTGATTTCAAACAATTTAAAAGGCCTACGGGAAGCACAGTCGCGAAGTGCCCATTTAACCATATTTCTGCCTTTTAAAAATTAGGGGAGAGTCGACTGGGTTAGGCAAACGTGACCCTACGCAGCTGTTGACCTTGCTTGAGTGCTTGTGATAGGTAGGTTTTTGAAACAGCTAGTCTCTGTTGATGTCTAATGTCATTGTGCGCTCCTGAAAATCAACACTATATGCGTTAGGAAGACTGGACTAATTACATGATATTTTTATATCTCGTTTTTCCGGCCAGTTACAAAAAGTTTACCCGACCATTTGGTAGAATGCCAGCTGCTTGTTATATACGTAAAAAGCTTGGGTTTTATACGCATTTCAATCTCTTTTAATTATTTTTTTTATTTATTTGCAGCTATCCTGAAACTTTTGCTCAAGGACACCCCCCTCCTTTTTTTCCCCCAATCAACAAGGCCGATGCTGACACCAGAATTTGAAGTAATACAAGATCTTCAACGATACCAAGTTAATGTCTGAAGTGCAGTATTTTGACAGCTTATTCAAAGGCCGATGTAGAAAATGCCCTATGAAGGCACTTGTAACAAACGAGTACTAAAGTTGCAGTTAGACATATTTGGAGTATAGCCTGTGACCTCTAATAAGTTCGTCTAGGATCTTTTTCGCACACACTTTCTATCTACATATAAACTACCGCTTCGATGTCAAATTCTTGAAAGATAAGCAGCACGAAATGAGCATGAAGTTTCTCACTTCATTTGGCTTCAAGATTATCTAGCAACATAATTTGTTAATAAATTCAACGTAACGGTAATGTACCGACACGTTCTAATTTTTGGAACGTTACTCTAACGAGTTCCTTTTGCACTTAGAAAACTTGTAACGGTAACTTGTTCCAAAGTTGCGAAGGAACAAGGAACGATGTTTTTGTTCTTGTTTGAGAGGAACGTGCACAACACTTCTATACGTGGGTACCTCTATGTAGACAAGAATTATTTGTGGCATATTAGTGGCCCTGGAATGACAACCTGTAAAAATGTATATGTGTACCAGCGCATTTGTTTACCCTTTTCACGGGCTCCATAACAAGGCAGCACTTTTATTAGAGGTATGGAGCCTTGCACAGTATTGAAATACTGGTAACGCGTTAGTGGTAACTGCACTCTTTTCAGTCATTTGTAAATGTATACGTGGTCATTTTTATGTCATAGAAACTTGTAACTGTAGCACAGTAAACTTTCATAGAGTACCTGTTATGGGAATTGCCCTTAGAGTTACTTTTGCTTTTATGAAAAAAAAGCATTCAAAAGAAACATATTGTCACGTCACTCCAGGGGGTGTCGACAAGGTTTACTGACGTCTGAGCAACAGCGCTCTAACCAAGCGCGTCGCTTGGGCTTGTTTTCCAGAGCGGGGGCCCACGTGCACTTCTTTCTTATCTGTGGTGTGAGCCTTCACCTTGGCATACGACCCACAACTAGAAATAGGTGGCAATATATTGAATGCCTTCCAATATTTTGAATTCTTTTGTTTATTATATCCTCTTCAACTTTCAAACTTCCGTACTAAGGCTCCCGCCGCAGTTTAAGATGAGGCCGCAAAGAACTCGTTCTTACTTGCGAAAAACCGAGGTCGAAGGTTGGTTTTCAACGCAACTTCAAGTTTTTGCTTGTATGTCAAACCAAGGCATTGGTCAAAGATACTGCCGCTGTTTCCTTTACCAATGGAAGGCACGCCCGTTCTAGCCCGATAGCGTGAGGAAGCTAGTTTGCAGACATGGTGGTGTCGGCGTCAATGTTGACGTTGTTGGTTGTCAGGAAAAAGTCAGCATTGCTCGTGAGCGCCACGCAAGAGCGCCATCTGCTGTATTCATCCTAGACGTCGAAAATGAATGAACATCATCATCATCATCATCTCAACAAGCAACTGACTTTGCTGTGTTCATGTGCTGGCTGCCCTTACAATTACAGAACACCTGGGGCAGATACGTTAACGAACGCGAAAGAACTGCGCCTCTGTAATCGTTGTCTGCAACAGTGACCTCATTCTGATATCCTGCTTGTTTCTGATCAGTTTTGTGTTCTGATGGTTTTGATTTCGCTGCGGAACTTGGTGGAATTTCATTACGCCACAATAAATGCTAGAGACTATCTTCTATAAATCTGAAAGCGTTGAGATGCTCTTCCCATTAAGAACTTCAGTTTTTTTTTTCATTTGATGTATAACCTCTTAACCCCACTTCATAAAAGTAAAGTAATTTACCATTCTAAGTTACTGTCGTAAATTGTGTTTCCAACCTACTGAAAGCAATCGTGAAAGCAGAGAGCACATATCGCGTCTTCTTGATGTTTAGGATCCTGAACGCATTTAATGAATCAGGCAGTATATTACCACTAATATTAGAGCAAACAAGTGTACTGCAGGGCAGAAACTGCAAAACATTTTAATCAGAACTTACTTCGTTAAAGAATAGAATCAAATAGAAACAGCTAACATAACTCGCTGCCCCAGAACTTCTTTAGCACAAGTAATTATGGTTGCGAAGGCCCATTTCACTGTACGCTAGTGATATTATTATGTCTACAGGGTCATTAGTCAAGTAAACCTTATTACCTAATTGTGCTTTTTTGCTGCGGTTTTTGATAACCAACACCCGAAAATATCAGCTCCCGCTTGTTCCGGATGGTCCGCCATCAAAAATGTTTCTTAAATACGAATCATTGCTTAGCAAACTTTGGCAACCTTGAGCGTATCTATATATTTAGATATCTAGCCGCTTACGTTTGGGTGCTGTCGTGGTCACCCCCTTAATTTGGCTTGAACCAAAATAATATGGGAGGGTAAGATGGTTTAACGAATAGGACGCGCTGGTCAAGACAAAATAATGTCACAAACCCATCGCGTACATCGTCAAACACTTCCCGCCAGATAGTGGCTCATAACTTCGGGCTAATATGTGCCACTGGTGTGCGGGTATGTGCCACTTAGTATCTACCCAGGAACGAAGAGAACACACACTGGTAATTTGAACGCGCGAGCATCAAGAAATACGCAACATCGGCAGCGTCGACCCGACGAACGTTAATAAATGTCAGGGTCCCAGCTGGAATTGTCCCAAGCATTCTGCGCGGCAATAAAACATTCTACCACAGAGCCAAGCCAGGTCTCGGATTCACTTTTCAAATAGACACCAATCTTCGTTAAACGCCTATAGTGGTTGCAGTGCTGCCTACCTAATTTTATAAACATTACATATGTATTTATTTGACACAGCCGTCACGTCAGGTTAAAGTCAATTGCGGTTAGTTGCCACGAGCTGAAGTTGATTTATGTAGCAGTGTGCAGGGCAAGCATCCTCGCGAGCATGAGCGCTTCATATGAGCTTTTGGTGTTGCTAATACGCATGTTCCAGTTAGCATCAGTGCGCAAGTGTAAACAACTGGTTATATAAATATAGGTGACTGTTCAACATATGTCTGTGCGTGCAGTGTTTGTAGATATATTTAGCGTCTTTTTATGAAGTGTGGCTGAATAAAAGCATTGCAACACGGTCACCTTCCCTCCAGACGCTTCGCATAACGTCAATTCCCAGGTACGCGGGATCTGCGAAATTTTTCTTTCGTCTACCACTTCAAATACATGCTTCAGTCATAGGAGTAAGTCAATCTATTTTACCCTCAGCGTTTAACGAATCCTTCAGTAAGTTATGGATAATACGTGCACAATGTCCAGCAATGAGAGCGTCGCTTACTAGTTGATGTTATTCTTGCATAGTAATTGGTCATTGTGATTTTTAGAAAATTGTCTTTAGTGTAGAGTCTTATGTCGCTTACCAACGGCTAAACGGGACGCCATCTACTATAAACGCTATGTATACTCTACAGTATGCAGGTTCGTTTACATGCAACTTGCACTCTCAGGTCTGAAGTAACCACAGCTAGTACCATACTTTTAGATGAAATACCACAGTTAGACGAATGTTGAAACATTAAAAATACCAGTTTGTCGAGTAGGCTAGCAATTTTTGTTATCGTTTGGAATCAGAAAATCTTGAAGGTGCGAAATTCAAACGATCGATACTGTCGCCATTCGCGCAACACTCACTGCAATAGTCACAGATCAACGAACTGCAAAGCCTTCAGTAGCGTTGACTCCCGATCACTTTACACCAACTGCTCCGCTATGGAAGTTTCAGGAGTGTTTGTTGTGCATGGTATCCCTGTTACGGCTTACGGTTACGGATATAAAATAAAGAAGCCGCACACAGTAAATTTGCCTTAAACACTCGCACACCATCTTTCTCTTGGCTTTCTTCATTGTGGAAAGCGATAGCTGAGGCAGTGTAAGAACTTGCCGAGTTGGTAAGTCGAATGTCTTAAAAATCTTCGAAATCTTTTATCTCTTATGTGCGTAAGTTTAAAGCGAAATCACTGCTTCAGTCTGGACGAGTATATTCTCTAAGAGAAAAATGTGTACGACGAGAAGACATTGATACAGGGAACTCAGAAGTAGCGCGTAGACGTAAAAGGAAGTAAGATAGAGAGAGAGAGAGAGAGAGAGAGAAAAAAAGAGGAGTTGTCGACGAATGATTTGGAGGCAGAAAGGCAGCGAGGGATGAAAGGGAACCAAGGAGGGAGGCAAAAAAGAAAGAAAAGCGCATGAGTCAGCGAACTGAGACACATGTATTGCGTATGCGCATTCTTAATGCATCAGTACATCTTGAAAAAAGAAGTATGCGAAGCAGCGATTGGTGGGAGAGGAAGTAGAAAGTGAATTGCCGAACTTTTCGTTGTCAGAGTGTGCAAGTAACCGTGTATCCTCAAAGCATTAGGCCTACAAAAAGAAGCATTCGCGGAAAAGAATAAAAAGAATACTGCATACGGCTGCATACCCAAGGCGTATGAAAGAAATCGTGGCAGGGATAGTTGTGATGAAATCTCGAAGAAGAAACTGAAATTAAACCGAGTCTTGGCTAAGTCATGAGCCAACCGTAGTCTTCTTTTCTAGATCCGTGATTGGCCTGAGCAAGAGGAAGCACAAGTGAATCTGCAGAACACAATAAAAATAAAAACAAAAGATAAGATGGAAGACGAGCGCACACGAGGAATGAACTGAATGAAGCGCAAGCCATAGACTACTGCACGCCACTACACGTCGACTGTTGACTCAACAGCATTCGGCCCGGCGGGGCACCCGCCTGACACCCAGCTGTGTTGTGCTAAGTACTAAGGTCCCTGGATAAAACAGGTTGTTTTATCTAGGGACCTTAGTCTGTATCAACATTTCCGCTGTTCATTGGCACCGGTTCCTTATAAAGCTCTCACCACACAAGCTCCGAATCGGACGCTACCATAACGTTACAATATGGCCATGTTCAGTGTTGCGTTTTGTAACCTATAGCGTTAAAAGGGTGGTGTCGCTTATTTATTTATTTATTCAGGTTACCCCTAAAGGCCCTCTAGAAGAGGGTATTACATAGGGGGGGGGGGGGGCCAATACAACATGGTTTGCCAATACAACATACAGAAATGCATGGGGAATACAATACATGGGATCAGAAATACAATACATGGGGCCAATACAACAAAACCGAAAAAAAAGCAGTACAGCAAGATACAGTGCAACCTGACAACCACAACAAAGCACAAACCATGAATACGGGCAGCAATTGCATGGCGTAATACAATAGTTAAAAAAACGAAAGAAAACAAAACAACAAAAGCAAAAAATATTTAGTTAGTCACCGTAGTGCGCATGAGCTCTGAAAACTTTACCGAGTCTTTCTCGGTGGCAATATGTGCAGGCGAACTGTTCCACTCAATAATAGTGCGCGGGATGAATGACTGAGCGAACCGAAGTGTGCGAGATAGCGGGCGTTTGACTTTGTTAGGATGATCACGGCGGGGAAAGATGGAACAGGCGGGTTCAAAGAAACTGTCATGTAATGATGGGTGATTGTAAAGTTTGTGAAAAAGTGATAGGCGTGCATATTTCCGACGAGTGGCCAAATCCTCTAGCTCAGCACGGTTTTTTAAGTTATTTACGCTGGAATAGGTAGAATAATCTGAGTAAATGAAACGAGCGGCTCGGTTTTGCAAAGATTCAATATTTGATACGATGTAGGCTTGATGAGGATCCCAAATGGCACTGGCATATTCTATTTTAGGGCGAATTAAACTGGTAAAAGCAAGTTTTTTTAACTGCGATGGAGCCTGTTTAGGATTTCGTTTCAGTAACCCGAGAGACCGGTTAGCAGCTGCAAGAGTGACTTCTATATGATGGTGCCAAGATAGATTCGATTGAAAGTGGAGACCAAGGTACTTGTAGGTAGATGTTAACTCAAGTGTCATATTATTCAACGAGTATTGACTAGGAAAACGTGTAGCAGCGTTAGTAAAGGACATGCACTTTGTTTTAGAAACATTTAACGACATAAGCCAAGTTGAACACCAATGATTGATTTTGTTAAGGTCAGATTGCAAAGCTAAGCGGTCTGAATCAGAAGAAATGTTACGGTATATTACGCAGTCGTCCGCGAAAAGTCGAACGTGTGAAGATAAAGAATTCGGTAGATCGTTAATGTAAACGAGGAAGAGTAGAGGACCAAGAACACTGCCTTGAGGTACACCAGATGTTACCGGTAAAGAGGAAGAATAAAAACTCATAGCAAAGGTGAATTGAGACCTGGAGGAAAGAAAAGCTTTTATCCATGCAAGAACTGTAGGGTGAATGTTAAGTTTTTCTAGCTTTAGTAGTAATCTGTGGTGAGGAACGCGGTCAAAAGCTTTAGCAAAATCTAAGAAAATGGCGTCGACCTGGCAACCAGCATCCATGGATTTATGAAGGTCGTGAACAAAACCGGCAAGTTGGGTGTCGCATGAAAATCCCTTGCGAAAACCGTGCTGAAAATTGAAAATGATATTGTGACGTTCGAGATAGTTTATTACTTGAGTGTGCTTGTCGACAGTTGTAGGGCAAATTCTACAGGGCATTCACAAACCCTACAGTTCTCGGTTCTTTAACTGAGTGTTCAGTCCTGTTCGCAGTGAACCAGAAGTAACGCAATAAGCTGTAGGACTTTTTGAGTCTGTATGAAAAAAAAAGTGAACGTGAATACTCTACGCAGCAAGAAAATCATTCCGAAAGAGGGCAAAGCGGATTGTGTGCACTGCGTTAAACAGAGCACCAGAGGCATTCAAAGCGAAGGTTGAACAAACAACGTGGGATCGCTACACACAACGGTCTTCTGGCCAATGACTTCGGTCAGAAGGAATGGGGGTGGTTTAACCAATTTTGCTTATGTTCGTGCGTGCGTGTGTATGTGTGCGTGTTATGAGGAAAACTTCTGATATATGGGGTTTAACGTCACAAAACCACCATATGTTTATGAGAGATGTCGTAGTGGAGGGCTCCGGAAATTCGGACCACCTGGAGTTCTTTAACGTGCACCCAATTCTGAGCATACGGGCCTACAACATTTCCGCCTCTATCGGAAATGCAGCCGCTGCCGCCGGGATTTGATCCCGCGACCTGCGGGTCAGCAGCCGAGTACCTTAGCCACTAGACCACCACGGCGGGGCTGAGGAGAATTTTCGAACCATTTAACTACAGCTTGGCTACGACAATGTCTATAACAGAGTGAAACCAAATGCTAAATTCAAAACAAAAAACTAATAAAAGTTACGCGTAAGAATGACGAGCTAAGAATCTGAAATATTGGACGCAAACGACTATGCGCCTGATCTCGCTGATGGCTTTCGTGAAGGCCATAGGGTGGGGAAAGCTTTTGCTGCGCTCGGTGGCACAAACGACTAAGACGCTGAGTGTGGGGCGCGCGCGGCGCAATGTGAGCCATCTGCAGCCATCCCTGCACTGCCGTTCCGCCGGAGAGCGCACCTGTTGTTTTGCTCGGCGCGCTTGCCCAGCACAGGAAGCTTCGACGGCAACGGCGGAGTGAGGGCCTAAGGAGCTTCACTCTATATATAAAAGACTGAACTTCAAAAGAAGGGAAAGTACTAGGCTAGTTCCGCAACTGCTTCAATTCAAAAACAGCGTCATCAACTCGAACATCTGCAAAAAATATCGGATGGAAAAAATATCGCTCAATATATAAGTTAGCAAACAAGAAAAAAAACGTGATTGGGAGTAGATGGAGGATTCAAAAATATGCATTCATTGTACTCAATAATCGCGGACGCAAAATCTTGGGCAAATTGCGAAATTGTACCGCGGCAGCGCCATGATTGATATGTGAAACAAACGAAAACCAAAAGCCTTGAAAGGACGAAGTTAAGGCAAAAAGGGAAGCATTTTGGGCTGGCGTATTCGAGATGCATTCAAGCTTTCTTGGACCCTGCCAGAAAGAAGATATAAAGATGAAACAAGGCAGTGTGAAAAAGAAAAGTCACTGCTTTGCCGCAATGGCAAAGCAATGAACGTGATAGCAACAGATTGGAAGGTCACGTGCAAAATGGCAAGCAGATGTAAACGTGCCCCTCGTTTTTCACGAACAAATGACACATGAAACGTACTCACAGGTAAATATGAGCGTCAATAAGCGTCTCAGTTGTTACTTTGTTGTGTCTGAAAAGCACGCCCTATTCCCCAACGGAGGCTGTGCAACGATTGCAGTGACCTTTGTGCGCCCGTAACTACAACAGAATCATTTCAGCGCAAGCCTAACACAAGCCAAGACGTATGATCCTCCTCACCGGGAGATAAGGGCTCGCGAGAGTATCCGCGGGCAAAGCACGCGTGAGAGATAAGAGCCGCAGCGTGCTCAATGCGCCATCTTGCTGCTGATGCTGAAAACACGATAGCTTCCCCCCTACATGCCCGCCAACAGCGGTAAGTAGTAGACATAAATAGCTTGCCGTTTGAACAGTCAAGGAGGCACCTCCCGGTAGTTCAGTGGTTGACGCCTCGCATTCAGGACGCGGAGGTACGCCAAACGCAAGCCCGTCGTGCCACCTCGCCACTAATAACAAAAACGCGCTAAAGTTTCGAAGCTGCTGACGACTGCCAAACGATATCTGCTGCCTAACTGGCTTGCTGTGAGCACTCCTGATTACGTAAGAATTGCGGCGTATTGGTTAGCTCCGCGTGCTCAGAATCGAGAGTTTGCTGGTTCGACTTAACGCGACTATTGTTCGACTTCTGGTTTACATGCGAGACTGTTTTTAGCGAACTTCGGTGATTTCACCGTATCACATTGTCTCTTTGTCTATCTAGCCGCCTATGACATTAAGCTGTCCTGGTCATTTTGTTAATGAGATCGATACTAAAATTGTGGTATAAATGCACGTGCCCTTTTGTAGAGAGTGAAACAGAACGACAATGTTTGGAGAGACTCTCGCGTAGTTTGGCGTGTGTGGCGTTTGGGTGTAGCCTGTGTGGCTTGTCTTTTCTTGAGAGTTGAGTAAATTATCCTTCTGTGGCGTCTCGAGTGATTTAAGGACGCCCTAGAAGCTAACAGTTCAGAAGTGGGAATGCCATCTAATCGCTACGGAGAGAAAATGAGTTGCGTCAGTCTACGTATCTGCTTAACGTAACCCTAGCCCTGAGAAGCAACGCACCGACGGAAAAAACAACCCAACCTGCGGTGAAGGAGGCACGCACTTCGGCAATGTAGATACCATTACGGCTCGCGGCTTACTCAAAGTTTTTTCAAAAAAAGGACCGTCTGCTATCGACTCTTCTGGAACAACCGATTTTGGCCGGCGCAGCACAGCCTCAATCAGCGCCAACGTTCCAGGTGATCAGGGACATTTTCCGTGACATCAGCCCCATTTACAGCTCCAAAGATGCTCCTTCAGCATGCGAGTGGATTGAAAACGTTCGTCGAACATCAAAACTATATGCGTGGTCAACTTCCTAAACGTTGGAAACTGCCAAGGCTCCACCGGTAAGAGCTTCCAATGACTGATACAATTCGAGGAGTTCCCAGATCACTTCGTGGGAGGATTTTGAGGTACGTTTCCGTCGTACATTTGTCCACTATGGCTTCAGAGTTTACGCCACAGGCCATCATATCCTCTCATCCGGATGCACCGCGGCGAAAACGGACGACGTCTCGAGTCAACAAGATCTAGAAGTCGCGCTAACTGCGGCCCCCAAAAGACATGCAGACTCGCTTTTCCAACAAGCCCCGCCGCACGCTGAGGACTCCGAAGATTGTAAAGCACTGACAGCGAAGGAGGGCTAAGATAAAAAGCCGCCGAATATGTCTGCCGGATCAATAGAAAAGCCGAATAACAAAGGTGAAGTGGAAGCTAAAAAAGAAGGAAAGTCAAAAGAAAAAGATGAAGCCAAAGCTGAGGGTGAAAGAAAACCAAAAGACAATGACGATGCCGAAGCTCATGACAAAGAAAAGGGGACGAACTCCCAACACGGTGCTGCGAGAAAAGACAGCGAGGAGGAGAGAGTGAAGGTAAATCCAGGAACGGTGAAATAAACAACAGGACAAGGCGGCGAAGAAGGAAACAACAAGGAATAAGTTAAAGAAGCAGCCAACGGCCAAAAGTCGGCTCGTAAGGAGGGTGGCCAGGTTGCAGATGACAAAAAGCCAGAAGACTAGCAGAGCCAAGATAGCGAACCGGAAGGCAACGAGCCTGAAAAGTTGGGAAAAATAACCGGAGTGTCAGTGGAAAGAAAGCAGAATAAACAGCCTTGGACCAAACCGAAGGGAGATAGTCAGCCGAAGCCAACAAAACCAGACGACGCCAAGACAATAAGAAATGCCATAGTGAATCCACAGGAAGATTCGCCACAGACCGGTCAAAAGCTGAAATTCGTGCTGGACCAAGCGTCGAAGCTGAAGTCTAGGCAACAGGACATCGGCAACGTGCGTGTTGTGGCTTTCATCAAAGTCAAGCTATTCATGATTGCCGGAAAGTACATTTACGTAAAAGCTTCACGTTACGAAGAGGTGAACTTCTGCGTGCCGTGAAGAACTTAACGCGCCAGTGTGTACATATAGCTGTTTTCTTGCGTTGTTTCTGTTTCTTCCTAATGTAGCTTGTTTCGTGTGTCTTTTATTTAGTATTTCATATAGGAGGGTGGCCGAACATTTGTATGTTAAGTGAGTCAAGAACGTTATAAGCGTTGCAGGATGGGCGAATGTTAGAAATGCACGCGTCCTTTTGTAGATAGTGAAAGAGGACGACTATGTTTGCAGAGAGACTCGTGCAGTTTGGCCTGTGTGGCGTTTCGTAGCCTGTGTGGCGTTTGAGTGTAGCCTGTGTGGCTTGTGTTTTATTGAGAGTTCAGTAAATTATCCTTCTTTTACGTTTCGAGTAATCCAAGAACGCCCTCGAGCTAACAACTGGTATGGCGTAACTTGATTTTATAACGAGCAATAAGTGGCTATTAGAACAATAAAATCAGGAGAGGAATGTCATAATTTACATGCCATGTTCTTGCTGCTTTTGTGGTTGTTACGTTCAGTTGACATGTTGGAAAACTGGTATAGTATGACAATACTGCATGACGAACATTAGTGACCGGCATAATTATGCGTTTAAATCATTACGTGCATGTCATGCAAGTTATGTCTACACGACAGGCTCACGGTGCGCTCCCAGTCATTTCACTAGCTTCACTTATACCAAGTTTGGCATTACGGGACGTGAATGGATGACAAAGGTATATGACTGCGCAAACATGATATTCATGACATGCGTGTTATATAGGAACATGACTACGCGTCACTCTCATGATGTGCTCGCGGCTGTTTCGCTAGCATCATATATATCATAATTGGTATCACGTAACGTGAATGGACGACGAAGATATATGACTTGTACAAACATGATAATTGTGACATGCGTGTTATGGAAGAACATGACTATACATACCATGTTCATCATGTGCTCACGGCCATTTAACTAGCTTTACGTATGCGAAATTCGGTATTACAAGACCTGAATGAACGACGACGGTAAACGACAGGTCCAAACATGATAATCATGATATGCGTGTCCTGTAAAACATCACTACATGCTATGCTCATAGCGCACTCACGCCCCTATCCCCAGCTTCACATATACCAAATTTGGTATTAAGTGGCGTGTATAGACTACGGAAGTAAATGACACGTCCAAAAAAAATAATCAGGACATGCGTGTCATGTAAAGCATGACTACATGCGATGCTCTTAGGGCACTTGCAGTCGTTTTGCCAGCTTCACAAGCCAAATGTGGCAACAGGTGACGTAAATGCGTGACAAGCAAAAATGTCAGGATCGAAAGTTGGGCTAGTTCCTGTCTGTTTATTCCTTCCTTTCTGTTTATTCGTTCGCTTGAACTGACAGTTTAAAAAGTCAGCCACAAACGTGATAGTTATCACGTGGAAGTCGTGTACGGAGTAATTTACGTCCGTCTCGTAACGTTGTGTTGATACAAAAGCGACATATGATTCTTCTATTTTTGTACTTCGCATATGATCAATTCCTACTGTACGCAGGATCTGGCATTGTTTTCTTTGCAATTTTTACTATATTTTTAAACGTCACTTCCTTGCAAAAGTACGTCAACTGAGCCGTGGTGAACCGCAGCATAAACGCTTTGTTGTTAAAGCTAGGAATATCACAGAAAACCAAATATAGGTGCCACAAGAAAGAAGGGATTGGTGAAGAAGAAGAAGGAGTACCGTGAATAACGTTAAAGTGTGTGTACACATATGCGCATTCGTAATGCTCCTTCGCGTGGGTGCACAGGCGGAGATACGTCACAGCTGTCGCGGAAGAGTGAGTAATACGTTAAGATAAGTTGCGATTCGGGGAAAGACATAAATAATATTTTTCCGTTCAGGAAGAAAGTAGCCGGCGTTCAATGCCGGTTTCAAGTCAACGTTGTGCAAATACGAAGATGAGTGGAAATATACGTTATACTCGGGAGTTTCACTGGGCTTTTAGCCAGCATATTTGTTTAAGGAGCCATCCAAGGGTCATTTTTTTTTTTACTGTTGGTCGGTAGCCCTCATAAAGAAAAGTTTGAAACTGCTTGTTGTAGTTCATAAAAATCTTTCGCGGGACGGCTTTCTGCTCTCCCATAGTAGAGTACCTAACACTCTAAATTGTTAATCGTTTCTTCTAAAAAAAACTCAAAGTTGAAATGACTATGTTTGCTGTCTTCATTTTAAACTATATGGACATATTTGACGAGTTCTTGATTGATTGATTTGTGGGGTTTACCGTCCCAAAACCACGATATGATTATGAGAGACGCCGTATCGGAGGGCTCCGGAAATTTCGACCACCTGGAGTTCTTTAACGTGCACCCAAATCTGAGTACACGGGCCTACAACATTTCCGCCTTCATCGGAAATGCAGCCGCCACAGCCGGGATTTGATCCCGCGACCTGCGGGTCAGCAGCCGAGTACCTTAGCCACTAGACCACCGTGGCAGGGTGTTCGATGAATTCTTACCGACACGCTAATGTATCGTATATGTATGTGTACCTATGCAAACATAAAACGTACAATTAAAAACAATTTAAAAGAAAACAAATTTCGCCATATACACTGAGTGAATAATGACTGAGGAGCTGGCTCGAAGAAGATCGAAAAAACCTGCGAACCCTCTTTACCAATTTTGCTATCATTATATAACGGCGTTATAAATTCGTTGTATATATACACACAATATATAACCAATGTTTATTATTTACATTTTGATGCACTATAAACATGATCTTAATCCATATATATTGAAACAACTTGGCATCACTTAACATAGCATCCGCCCGTCTGTGAATTCGTGTGTCTGTGCATTTATCTGCCGGCGTAGAGAATGGAAGTGCGCCAAAAGCGAGCGCTTCAAAATAGTGCGCTATCTATAGAGAATCCATGAAATCACACTAATAGCTGCGCCTCTAGCGGTCGTCTTTAGAACTAATGTTACGGCGTGATGAACCTGGCGAGACCGCTTGTAAAAAATTCATCGCCGTATACACAAGTTGAATGATGCTATAGGAGATTGCTCGGCGATGTGGGCAACCCGAAAATTCTGCGTATAAATACTCGATCTTAACATAGAGACCTGACGGGTTTACGTGACGGCACGTCCACTTCGCTTCTTCCTCACTCAGCCGCTGCTCCAGGTACGCCTGTCACCGAGCACTCTTCCCATCGGTCTTCCGTCATCTCACCGCAAGGTGTTTGTGGTGAGCCCAAACTGCTGCTGCGTTGTGAGCTCACCGCGATGCTGCCTTGGCTTGTGGGGTGTTCATGCTGCTTGAATACCATAATGGCGTCTGTTACGTTGATGTGGCTGAACGACCTTCTAGGATTTACTACTTTGCAGCGGTGGTACATCAAAGAACGCAGGTGGACAGCTTTGCTTTTGAAGCCCCAAGCTCATATCATGATTGATGATTGATATGTGGAGTTTAACATTCGAAAATCACCATATGATTATGAGAGACGCCGTAGTGTAGAGCTGCGGAAATTTCGACCACCTGAGGTTTTTTAACGTGCACCCAAATCTGAGCCCACGGGCTTACAACATTTCCACCTCCATCGGAAATGCAGCCGCCGCAGCCAGGATTTGATCCCACCACCTGGAAAACTCAAATCAGGCGGATGAGTTTGCCATCGGATCATCGGTATCCCATCCTAAATGAAAGCGAATAGTTACAGGCTCTCGGTGAGCACCAGATGATACTACTGTCAGAGACTATCATAAATCAGAGACCACTAAAATGCATAACGCCGTTTACATCCCGCACTAGCGAAAGGACTCTCAAAACGGAGGACCACACCCTGCGGTGTCCGCAGACCCACAGCTCTATTCAGTCCTATTAAGAGATTGCAACCCAAAAATAGGTGGGAAGCGTTGGAATTGTGACAAGGTGTCCGATATTTACCATATTGTCAGGGTCTGCTAACTGAACCCAGGAATATTAAGCCTAACCACCAACTTTACATAAAAACACTGGGAAGTGACTCTGCACAATATCTCTCAACTAGAAGAGTGAACTCTTGTTCATGCAGTGGCCTAGGGCGGTGGCTTCGACTAATGAATCAGCCCCGTGGGGATAGGAGCTATCTGCCATGATCACCTTTATGGAACCTTTTTCTTCCTCCTCCTGTCACCTGTGGTACCATATTTTAAGAATGATGCTGTTTCTCTGAATCCTTGCGAACAGTGCGTCACTCTTTAAAAAGTGGCCCGTATCTGGATGGTAATCTGCATATTTTGTCGAAAGACGATGGTCTTGCTGGTAGAGAGAGTGAAAAAAACATTCATTTGATGTTCTGCGCAAGAAAATCGGAGAATGGTATTCTGGAGACGCTGCGTTAGAGTGCCTCAAGTGTGCAGCGGAGGCGAACGAGCGCATCAAGTCACGTTACACGTGGGACATCAGCGATATCTGGCAGTTTTCTTGGAAAACGTAGCGCGTGGCTCTGAGACGGGTGTGCGCGCCCGTCTCAGAGGTGATAAGGCGTAGAACGCAACGCGACGGGTAGGTGCCACCACAATGTCGTCTGAGCAAACCGTTGGAAACACTCGCCTTTTCGTGCAATAGTTGCATGGCCAGCGCAGCGTGATTAGCGCTACGATCCTTAAAATTACTTATGTATGCGTTTTCTAGTAAAATACGCACATTCAGACTATATAGGTGTTGTTATGGGGCCCCAGGCATACACAAAAATTGCTTTTTAGTTGACAATTGCACAAGTATGAACGCTAAATCTTAAGCGACATTGGTGGGCGCTGCAGACAGGATCGGCTGTTTCAACTACCCGGTGCCGTTAAGAGTGGACAAACAGACAAATTTGCAGGCAGACTGTCAGACCGAAATCGCCGCGTCGAAGGTCCCCAAGAAAAACTATCGTCTTTAAAAGCTACTAAGGATGAAGGCAGGCCTCTCTATCTAACGACAAACGAAATGCGAAAGGGAAGAGCTCGGGGCCTGTTGACTACTAGGCTTTTCGAGTAATCCCTCTGTTGAATCTCTGCTAAGCCCTGGTAAGAAGGTATGCCATCTGAGAGCCATACAACCAAGTTTCTCTTTCTGACTGACCGGTAAGGTGAAGTCAACTGATTACAATTTCACTAAGGGGTGCGCAACAATCACACCGGAACAATGCCTTCTGGATGACTGACTTACGAAAATTTGGCAGCTCGCGTGAATAGAGAGCTTTCCGTAACACTAGACTCATACAATACCTGGACAAGGAACCACTAAACAAAACCATGGAGCAAGACGAAGCAACATGATTGTCCAGGCTTTGCTCGCGGGCTCATACTACGAACTGAATGAGAGTCTTAGCGGAAAACCCCTCAAAATTAACCCTTGAGAGCTTTTCTTCATAATCCTATAAACTTGAAAGCTTTCAGGAACGAAGCTTCTTATAGCGAGAGCTGGTCGGTTGTCGGTCACCAATTCATCAAGCGTACCCTGTAGCATCCCCTTATTGTACAATAGAAGGCTCTGTTCCTTAGAGATGCATGCAAACTGCAGTTGGGTGGCAATATACTAGATGGCACTGTACGCATTCTGTGTCGCCATCTCCGTTTCTCGTGACGTTTATGAGAGGGCACCGGTCCACAGACATGTGTAGCATGTGGTGGTAGGGTGAAGGTACGCCAGATGGCGTTGGCGGTGCAGCTGCTCTCTGACTGGCTTCGTCGCGGGCGCATCGAGGTCACGCGGGATATCTCATTCTCCTGGATCGTCGCCGTACGTGGACGAGTGCGCTTACCGGATCGTGCTTGGTTGGACGCACGGATGGATGCATGAATGAACGGAAGCATGGACAGACAAATGCACGGACAGACGGATGGAAGCGCAGACAGACGAAGGAACGCGTGGACGGACGGATGGATGAACGCACAGACGAACGGAATCAGGGGTAGATAGACCAAAGTGCCGTCGGACGAACGGATGGACGGACAGAAGCACGACGAATGGACGGACGTACGCTTCGGCCCAATCATCATCATTCGCTTCATGTATATGCAGCAATTTTTTTTTCTTTGATGGTGGTACCATCTCAGAGTTCAATTCTGCCCTCCACCGCTTCTATAGCTTGCTATGTGGGAGTGATCTTGTTCTCCGCACCTTCCTGTAAAGGTGAATGCGAAATTACATGGTAGGACACCTCTGTCAATTGGGTAGTTACACAAACGCTTGACCTCGCCTGCGCGTATCCCATGCACTTAGGCGAGGAACATCAGCGAATGAACAAATGAGCGTGGGGTGCAGAGAGAAGCACAGGTTTTTTTTTCAAGACGATATTCTTGGGAACCTTCGACGGAAAAATTTTGGTCGGTCTGTGTGTACATTTGTCTGTTTATCTACCCTAACGATATCTCAAACGACACCAAACGGCCAACCCCATCCACAGCACCCACTAATATTGCTCAAGGTTTAGCGTTCATAGTTGTGGGATTGCCAATTAAAAAAAAGAAAATATTGCGCGTGTCTGAGCCGCCATAACAACATGTCTATGTTTTGTATGTGTGCCTTTAGACTAGAAGATACACACGCAAGCAACTCTAAGGAATATATTGTTTAACGCACTGCGCTGACAGTGCAACGCCATGCTCAAGAAGGTGTTTCCAACGCTTTGCTATGGCGGCACGGTGGTGGCACCTGCCCGTCGCTTTGCGTTCTACACCTTATCATATCATCATCATCATCATCATCATCATATTTTATTTCCTTAAAGACCCCACAAAAGGGTATTACATAAGGGGTGGATGTACAGGATATAAAAAAAACATTTGCCACCAAAGGGGTTGGTATACAGGATATAAAACTTTTGCTACATTCAAAGTATAAAATATTTCTACATAGGTGTGGGTATATACAGTGCCATAAAGTTTCACTGACAGAGATGAGTTGTTACATTTTCAGCGAAAGTAGATGGGCAGGTGATTGTGACGACGTGGTTTGGGAGGTCGTTCCAGTCCTTCACAGCACGCGGAAAGAAGGATGCGGAGAAGGTAGCAGTCCTAGTGCGGTAGCGGGAGACTTGGAGGGGGTGGCTGGTGCGGTGCGAAATGTACGTCGGAGGGATGACGTATGGAGGATGGTTGAGGGGCGAATGAAACAGCTTATGAAACAGGGAAAGAGTGGCTATGCGGCGTCGAAGGGCAAGTGGCTGCAATCCAGATTGGGCTTTTTAAGGATGAAACACTGATGTAATAAGAATATGACGAATGTATGAATCGGACTGAGCGATTTTGAATTGATTCAAGGTCATTGATTAGGTAAATTTGAGGTGGATTCCATATAGCAGAGGCGCATTCCAGTTTTGGCCTGATGAGGGATGTGTATGCGAGAAGTTTTACGTGTTGAGGTGCGCAACGCAGATGACGTTTCACGAATCCCAATATTTTGTTTGCAGATGAGAGAATGTTTGTGACATGTGCATTCCAAGTCAGATTGGCGGATAGTGTGGCACCTAGATATTTGAAACACTGTACTATTTCTAGAGGGGCGTTAGTGATTTGGTATGGGAGTAGGAAAGGATTCTCACCTCCGAGACTGGCGCGCATCTTTCTCCGCGGTCGCGCACGCCTTCGTTTTCGAAGATAACTGCCAGATGAGGCTCGTGTATAACGTACCTAGATGCGCTTCTTCGCCTCCGTTACACCCTCGAGGTACTCTAATGCAGCGCCTTCAGAATACCATTCACCGACTTTCTCGCACTGAACATCAAATAAGCGTTTGTTCACTCTCTTCAGACGCAAGACTATCGCCTTTCGACGAAACATGTAGATTCGGGCCATTTTTTTTTTCTCGTTTAATCCCCTACGAAAGCACACCGAGCACATCAACACGTACGCAAAGAGCAGGAAAAACTACGGTCAATTGAGAGCTCGAATCCCCTTCGAGTCCCTTTTGTGTGGAAAGACTTAGCGTAAACCCCGCCGCTAGCCCGAGCATTTCGATGCGAGATCTTTCAACGACGGCGTCTTTTTTAATATCTACGCTAGAGAAAACGTAGACTGGAGGGCGGAGAAGTATTGATAGCATGGAAGCTGTATTTTTTTCGAGGATCAATTCATACGCCCCTGTGAAGCATGACGTTTACCGCCTGTTTATTACCGCGTCAGCGCTAAATAGCTGGTTTTGCAGAAATTCTCTTTTGGCGTCGGTGCCGGCTTCAGAGTCGTTGGTTGTGAGCGAAAAATCATCTGGTGCACTACCGAAAAATCAAGAAAGATGGAAAAACTAAAATAAATGATAAAAAAATCTGGGTCTGAGTGGAAATGGCACCTGGGTCGTTTGCGTGGTAAGCGGGTGTTCCGCCACAAAGCCACGTGCCTGCTTATGAATACGGTGAAAAGAACTTCATATGCTTGGAAATGCTGTGAAAGTAACTCTCATGCTTTACAAAAACATCCATTTTGTATACATGCTTCGCAATGCAACCTAATATATTGCAGTAGTAAGGTGTGGTACAAGCATACATTATTATTGTGGGTCAGAACTTGTGGTTATCATAACGACTTCATTGTTTAAAGCCCGTCACGGACTGCAAAAAGCACACGCGTTACTGGGCCCATTCTATTATAACATCGTAGTAGGTGCACAGCAAGTTCGAAACTATTTTATTCACTAAGTCTTTGAAGTTCGCATAACACTTGAACCCGCTTTTTTTTCTGCCTCAATTTTCTTTTCTGCTGACATGACAGAAGAAAATTAGACCACACGAATTTGGTAACAAAATAACGACATATATATATCGAGATATCTGCCGTTGTGGTCAAGCGCATGAGCTGGAATATTTGCACGAGTAGTTTGTGAAGGCTAGCCAAGAAGGTTGCCAGGTTTGGCTACTTTTTCATGCTGATGGTGCTGGAAAAGACGTCTTGCGTGAGCTTGGCTACTTTTTGGTGACTTTCTTTCTTGTTGCTTGGAAGAAGAAGAAGAAGAAGAAGAAGAAGAAGAAGAAGAAGAAGAAGAAGAAGAAGAAGAAGAAGAAGAAGAAGAAGAAGAAGAAGAAGAAGAAGAAGAAGAAGAAGAAGAAGAAGAAGAAGAAGAAGAAAAAGAAAAAGAAGAAGAAGAAGAAGAAGAAGAAGAAGAAGAAGAAGAAGAAGAAGAAGAAGAAGAAGAAGAAGAAGAAGAAGAAGAAGAAGAAGAAGAAGAAGAAGAAGAAGAAGAAGAAGAAGAAGAAGAAGAAGAAGAAGAAGAAGAAGAACAACTTTATTAATGGAGTCCAGCGAAGTTAATTTGTGGTGGATCTGAGCCCCAGCCTATGCATCGTCCACGAGCCCTTAGGCTGATGGCTTCCTCAGCTCGCTGGAGGGCCCACACTTGTTGTGAATCGGAGGTGAACAGAGCTTCCTCCCAGAACGCCTTGCAGTCAGAGACTGCCTCTTCGTGGTTTTTGTCTGTTCTGTCGTCTAAACTTGAGCATTTCGATAGTGTGTGGCAAAGTGTTGCCCTGTCATCGCAAACCTTGTATTTCCTGCGAAATAAAAATCGGTGTAGCAGAGACGGAAAAGAACTGGATCGTTGCTTAGTTTTGAAAGAATATATCAGTGCTTCATGGCGTCGCAACCACTGGCGTTTGAGTATGCGGTGCCAAAATATGATAGCCAAAGTTTCCTTTCAGCTTTCAAAACTGAATTTTGTGCTCACATCACAAAAAGAGAAACGAGTTTTGGACAAGCGTATGTGGCACAGGGTAAATTGTTGCACGGAGCCTCATTTCTTTGCCGACCTCCAGCTGCTGAACGCTAGCAACTTCTGACTGTAATTGGAAGTGAACACGAAAGCCAAAAGCGCTCGACATCCAGGACGCTTTGCACTCATCGACATTAGAAATTGGACATCTGACAAACTGACTGCGTCATTTCTCGGGATTGCGTATGTAATACACCTCGAGAATGGTACTTCCTCATCCCGCGAGAAGTGATACCTGAAGTGGCCAAAGTTGCGGCTTCTATCTCCGCAACTGTGAATTTGAGTACAGTTATGCAGTACTAATTTTTATTCGCCCCAGTACTTCAGCCTTTAAAAGGAAAGTCGCGCACTACCCGTAAAGAGAGTGTCATTTTCGCAAGAGGGCAAAAAACTTCGTAATCCAGCACAAAAATGATTGCTAAATTTCCCAATTTATGCCTAAATCACAGAAACAGGACTTTGGATGGTTTTTTGTGCACTGATCTTGTTTTCTCATCAAGACGCTTTTCAGTTCAGTCACATGAATAATAATGAGACAGTTGTTCTCGCACACGTGTGCACGGGGCTACTTCTGGCTACCTTTACTGGTCTCAGCTCAAGCTGAGTACATTGTGGCTAGCTTTTGGGTACTTCCTGTCTTTTCAATCTGGCAACACTGGGATTGCGAAGGTTGGCTGTTTGAGCCAGGTCAAGAATATCACAGCACGACTGAAGAAGAAGAATTATTGGCATGTGATCAAAACCCTCAACCATTAATTTGTTACGCAATGGTCTATTTGTTGATGGTGGAAAAAACAAACTAGTACACCTAATAAACCTATATTCGAAGGTATTGCTTGAAAACTTATTCTGCACTGAAATTGAAAAGGGGGGCGGGTGCGGAAGTGGTCGAAAAAAAAAAAAGATACCAAGAAGGTTGTTCATGAAAAGAAAGAAACCTAAATGTACGAAATACTAAGCATCATTATTAGCAGTTGCATCAATGATGATCGCCCTCGATGATTATGTAAGGATAACAGACATATACAGAAGGCAGCAGGAATCACCCCTTTTACGCACACTGCGAAAAAAAAAAATGCCGCGCCTACTTTAGCGATGCCTTTTTATTACTTTTCCTATTAATACCATCACACATGTTATTCTTTGCATATGACTGAGTCACCGAAGAACATCTCCATGACAATCAATCAAAAATGACTTCACACTTCAACAAAGCATCGGATGGAATCTGTATAAGTCAGTTTTTGCCGGTTTGAATTTCGAGATGATCAATAATTTTGTGCATGCAATTATCAGGCGTGCATTCAATTTTAATGCTTTTTTTCCTCTTCTGGTCACAGCTTGCCCGTTTCATTCAAGTGAAAAGAACTCCGCTAATGTTTTCAGCGTAATGCAAACTAGCGAGAATAACGAAGCAAAAAAGAAAAATGGGGAGCTATATTTTTGTTCAGATCAGATATTAAGGGATCATAGCCGTGAGGCAGCTGCAATTTGTCTTATTTGATTTACTTCCAAGGTGAAAAAGTGTGCACCGTGTTCGGTGGAGCGATAAAATCGCATGAGAAGTTTTCAATTCTGTAGCTCATAATTTGCTGCCCTCTCACACCGAGGTAAAACAATAAATCGCGTTACGGTTGGGCGAGCAGCCACGCGTGAATGCCAAGACTTAAGTAATACTAGAAAACCATAGTGCACAACGATGTGAAATGTGATGGAACCGAAAAAAAAAAGAACTATGCGTACTTTGTCTAAGAACAATGTGGTCACTAGAAAAAAAAAAGGCATGGCTGTGATCCAATTCTTAGACATTCCGCAGACAGTCTACGCCAACAGCTTAGAAGACAGCACCGAGCCCATGCTGTCAGAGAATCGGAACATGCCTGGACGGCTTTTAGGCGGCTAGGCACCACCTCGCGTCGATAAAAAAAAGCTAAAATAACAAACGTAACTGTGGTATTTTATGGCTTATTTCGTGTTCAAATCTAATAACGAATAAACATTCCTCACATTGAGCGTCTGGGATGAGATTCTGATTGTGTGCAGACGACCACTGCGGCGAGATCCGATCTACCTTATCGATTCGCTGAACCCTCTTGTTTGGACAGAAAAGTAGCCTGCAGGTTACTTTAGTTTTCGCATCGTAGACAAATATGCTTGTCTACGATGCTGTCTTTCAGCTGTCTATTTTGCCGGCTACGTGATAATTGGAATGAGACTCAAGGTGGCCGCCATCGATTTGGCCGTGTTTTTAGGCGTTTACCGTGAGTATTGGATTAACACACCCCATGTCTAGCAATTGATTATCTTTCGTTAAAAGTGATAGGCGTCACTGAAAAACGTTAATGCATGACTTCTACTCTTTCTTTTAATGAAACCCGAACTTCAATCATTAACTCCACTTTTGATTATTTCAAAGTTCATACCAGAGGAATTGCGTCAGCACTTATGAAGTGACTGCAGGAAGGCGATGGTAAAATAGTGTCGTAAAGCTAGTGCAGGTCTAAGTGCGTTGACATTGCAACTATGATGGTCGGTTCCGCGATGCGCACAACTTTGCGGGCGCTGCTGTCGATGTTCCTACAGCGACGAAGAGGGGACCTCCATCCTTTGTCCTCATTACGGCGAAAGCCCCAGCATTCTCCTACCTTCTTTTCTCGTCTCACTACTTGCAGCCTGTCGTGGTTTAACCTTGCCGTCCAGGGCATTCCTTAAACGCCTTCAGGCACAACGCAGCAGGTAATCGAGTGAAAAAAAGAAAGAAGCGATTAGGCTTACTTGGCTCTCTCTTTTTACTTGAGACGAAGAACACTTTTGGCACTAAAACGTGCCGGGGGAATAGCCATGTGCTTGAATGGTCCTCCCTTAAGGCGGGATGTGGTTCATGAAAGAACGATGAAGCGGAAAGTACTGGTCGCGAAATAGCGCTGTTAATGCTCGCTAGGAGTCACGTATGAAGCGTGCATGACACGTTGAGACCTGGTTATTCGTGACGGGCTGTAATGGGAGCTTTAAAGTGTCATTAAAAATCTTGACTTCATCTACGGGGCTCTCAAGTGGATGCGGGAACATTCTGTTAGGACGTTGACTGCACGAAATTATGGTCTAGAAAGGTTTTGTAATATAGCCAGCGTCTATAGAATGGTTCATTCTGCAATGGAGCTTCTGCAAAACTGCGAAAGAGAGCTCCTTTGCTGCCATACATGCATCGAATTTATGGTCGCAGGCATGCTACTTTGTAGTGGGTAAACAAGGTTAGACTGCCAAGTTACACTGCAGGCACTTAAATGAATTGCAGGCCTACATTTCTTTTTCATAGGAAAAAAATCCAATTGAAATTTCATTCAAGCCTTATCAATAAAGACAATGTTTGGGCGATTCAACAGGAATGAATCTTTAAAGCCAGTTTGTAACTTTCGTGTCGCGAAAAAAATTAGCGGCTACGCTACTGATAATATAGATGTGGAGGCCGCAAAGCGCACCCGCCCTTTGGTGTTTGAAAGTGTGTTTGTGTATATATTTATTTATGGTTACAGAAAAATTCTGGTTATTTTTCTAATATAGCGACACTCTGCTGTCTGATTTTTGATATATAATTACTAACAATCTCATCAAGGTTCTCGCAATATCAAGCTTTTTTAAATGCTTTTTTTCTGTTTATCATCATTACAATTTCAACTTTCAAGTGTGATTTATTGTAACATCATAAAAATATATGTAACATGGTAATAAGTATTACACAAGGAGGTTGCAGTTTTTGTTTTTTTTTCATGTTCGCTGTTTTATTTTCATGAACGCTTGCATCAGCTTATACGGGAACCAGCGCCTCATATAGACGTCCCGCAGCTATTCTATTGGCATTCTTTCACCGCGGTTAGAGCGAGAGGAATCCATGTTAGCTCATCTGTCTAGCACACGTAGTAATTAGTTCTCTCAAACTTTTATTTCTTTCTGTATTTTGTCATTTTTTCAACCGCTACCCGCGCATCTCAAAAATGAAGACCTGTACATAAAAAGAACTGGTCACAAAAGAGTCATATTTATATTTTTACAACGTCTGCAAATTGAATCTGCCCAGTCAGCTGCACCTCGTAACTGAATGGTGCGTCCCTGAAAACTTCAGGCACCGGGTGCAGTCTTTCTTTTTACAATCCTTCCATTACATAGAAGAGACGTTGTATCCGATTTTGATGCGTCGCGTAGGCAAACACAGCTGACACGCTGAAAAGAAGGTTGTGAAATTGCCCAACACAAAAAAGCTGGAATAAAACAAAAAAAAAAAGGGAACAGGGCTCAGCGTCTAAGCATTATGTCCTTCCCCTGCTACCCCAGAAAAAAAAATAAATGAACCTAAAGCAATCATCGTTCACTTTTCGTCGCTCTTCTATTGCTTTCATTCAAATCCCTGGATGCATATACAAGCTATCTTTAATCCATAGGCGCGGTTATATATCAGCGCCTTGAACAACCAGGTTTCAAAGGGTCGTAAAACTCTCGCAAGGACCGACGGGAAGTGGGAAACTGCGAATGTAGGTCACAGATGCTTAGTATCTCACGCTGTTTTTTTCTATTTCTAAATGTGTTTGTCCGTGCATAGAAATGAATGGAGCTTTCGCACGAAAAGCACCTGATTGGGCATCCATACACTCTTAGAGACCAGTGTGTTGCTTAGAATATTATCTCATTTAGACAATTTAGTATACCTCTATCTTTATTAGTTGTGACGTAAAGATGTAGTATAGAAAGAGAGAAAGAAAAGATAAAGAAAACATTACGCAGTACCCACGTACGTGGGAATCAACGTTATGCAAAGCATGCGGAGGGAAGGTGACCTAGTTGCATTTTTTTTTTACTGAGCGACACGTCATGAAATGACGCTAAATGTATGTACAAATGTTGCACTCACAGACAAATGTTGAAGAGTTGCACATGTTTATATAACCAGTTGTTTGCACATGCGCAATGATTTCAACTCCATGGAAGCTGATATGAAGGGGTGATGCTCGCGCAGATGCTGGCCCTGGACACTGCTACGCAAATCCTCTTCAGCGCACGCCATTTAACCACAGTTGACGTTAACCCGACGTGACGACTGTATCAAAGGGGTGCATATGTAATTTTTATAAACTTAGGTAAGTGCCACAACAACCACTATCGACGTTTCACGAATAACAGCGTCCATTTGAAAAGTAGTTCGAAAACCTGGCGTAAGTATGTGGTGGAATGCTTGACTGCCACGCAGATAGCTTGGTTTTGATTCCTGCTGAGACCCTGAAATTCATTATTTGCATTGATCGGGGAGGTCAACGCTGCCTGTTTCCAGTTTTTCTTAACACTGACATTTATTCTATGCCATCGTTGGGTCGACGATACCGATGTCGGGTATAGCTTACGCGTTGAAATTGCCCATGTGTGTTCACGTCATTCCAAGGTATATACTAAGTGTCAATTCCCTGTGACACATACCCGCATACAAGCGGCACATACCCACCCGTGGTTATGTGCCGCTGTCTGACGGGAAGTGTATGATGACGTACGCGACTGGATTGTGAGATTTATGTTTTGACCAGCGCGTCATATTCGTCAAACCATCTTACCCTACTTTTGGTCCACGCCAAGTTAAGAAGGTGACCGCGAGAGCAACCAAACGTAAGCGGCTGGATAGATAGATAGATAGATAGATAGATAGATAGATAGATAGATAGATAGATAGATAGATAGATAGATAGATAGATAGATAGATAGATACGCTCAATGTCGCCGAAGTTCGCTAAGAAATGCATCGCATTTAAAACAGGAAGGTGTCCCAGAGAAAGAGTATGGCTTGATAACCTGTACTTGGGAAGGGAATAAGGTGGAGTGAAATAACAAAATAGAAGAAGAAGAGTTCCGGACAGTAGGAAAACAGAAAAGAAAAGAGGGGATTGGTGCAGCGTCCGAGTTACTACGTATACCAACATTATCCACAAATACTTAAACTTGCAGCTTGCAGAAACTGCAAGTTGCAGAAGCTAAGCTTGCAGAAATTAAACTAAGCTTGCAGAAACTGCAAGAGCGCTCTCAGAGCGACTTGTGTTGCACACCGGATAGGCCAGTGCCCCAGGATTTTAGACGAAGCAGCTGCGATACAAAGTTAGAAGGTTAGTGTAAATAAAAAAAACAATTGAAGAGTAATAATGAATGCTGATGTTTAACATTCAAGATGCACGACATGAATATAAAGCACGCTCTAGTCAAGGCTCTGAATAATTTTCACTGCTTTGGCACAATCCCGTGCACTGAAGTCTACGGACTTGGGAGTTGTGTACTAAGTTTTCTGATGCGACCACCATGGAAGAGAATGGAGCGCGTGCCCTGTCTGCCTCGGTGAACAGGCGTTAGAGTTCCGGAGTGCTAACCTAATGGCCCCGGGTTATATCCAAGCCGCGGTGATAGCATTTCGATGAAGGCGAAATGAATCAATATCTCTTGAAGTTTGACGCCCCAAAACAATGACACAATTGCAAGGAACGTCTTAATGAAGGACTCCTGAAAGTTTGCTATTCTAGTGTTCTCTAACGGGTACTGACATCGCACAGTACATGAGCCTCAACCAAGTCGCCATGGCCGGGATCAAGCCCGTGATCTCCGGTTCGGCACTCGTACACCCTAACTTCTACACCACCGTGGCCGACATTAACGCGAAATGGTAGGGGCCCGTGTACTCTTTGATGTCAGTGCACGTTACAGAACACCGGATGATCGAAATTGCCGCAGCACTCCTCTGAGGCGTCTCTCACAATGATATCAACGTTTCGGGACGTAAAGCACCAGTTATTATTAACAACTTGGGTCTTCGAGCTCAGCAGTCTAAAAAAATGATGATTCGAAAACAGTGAGAAGAGCATGACATTTACCAATGGTTAACCAGAATATAGAAATATGGAACGCGCCTTGTTCAGCCTTTCACCGCAGTTTTATAGCGAAAGCTGTTATGAGATCACTTTCGGGTCGCGGGTAGTTGCATGTTGTCCGCTGCCGCCGCCGCCGACGACGATGACGCCGGTGTCCATAACCACAACGCGCGAAATCAGAAAAAAATCCTAATATTAGTAAAACAGTGGGGCTTCAACCCGGGTCCGCTAACTTTCTTTAGGCAGGTTTGACCTAGCACCAATCGCACAGTGGGGCTAGAACCCATGTCCACTGGGGGCCAGCCCAGTATTTTAGCACTGAGCTACCCCGGTGCTAGTGAATCTTAATATTATTAAAACAATGGGGCTTGAACCCGGGTCCATTAACTTGCTTTAGGCAGGCTTGACCTTGCACCAATCGCACAGTGGGGCTCGAACTCACAGTCACTGGGTGCCAGTCCAGTATTTTACCATTGAGCTACCCCGGTGCTAGTGCGTTGTCAAACTTGCCTTAAGCAGGCTTGATGTCAGGAAAGCAATTGCGTTCATACGACTTATAAAGCGCTTTACAACAGCGAAAGAACAACCAGTCGTCGCACAGTGCGAATTGCATAACGAGTGGGCGAGTGGGCTATCCAGCGCATTACAAAATCTTGGTCTTGTTTCCCTATATTAACTGTGGCGCATACCCGCTTCAGCCTTAATTCTTCATCGTCATCAGCCACTGCATTTACAATTGGCACAACATTCTTTGCAAGTGTTTAGCGGATACGACGCTTCTCAGAAAAATTACAAAAAATAGCACAGCGAATGCCGGCCTACTACCCAAAAGCATAATATTAGTGCCTTTGTAGGTACGAAGCAACTGTGCTTGCAGTAGTTACCCAATGAGTGTTTTGAAAAAGCTCTGAAAAGCCGCTCTCTTAGCTTTCGCTGTGACTGCGCTACACCTGCTGTGTTTACGATAAGTAGAGCCAGTGAAGAAAAAAAAAAGGCCACACACCTGCGTGCATCGCTGCATATGTCGTTGAAAGAGAAGAATAGTTTTCTTTCCGGAGGCCCTGTGTGAGATATGGATGCCATGTGACAGTAGTGTCGGGACACGAAAGCAACCAGAGATTTTGGGGTTACAAAGTTTCAGGGATACGATAAGGTACAAAAGGAGCTACGCTGCGGCTTTAGTAAAGAGATTTTAGAAAGATACAGTAGCAATTACCGTTGCAAAGGTGTGTTTCGATGTTGAAGCGTAGATATCTTTTTTTTTCTTGTATTTTCAGCATGTACAAGAATCGAGTCCTCCCGCGTCTCCAGAGCGAGAATCACGATGTCAACAAACTTTGTGTTCCATAAAACGGAGCGCTGAACACGCAATTTCACGCACCTCATTGGCACCCGTTAGGAACTGGGTTAGCACGGGAAAAAAAGTCATAAAGTACTAAAATAAAAACGATATAAAGAAATAGTATCTAAGCAGTACAGAGCAAAAAAAAAACCGTATAAGGTTCCAAAAAAATGTTCAAAGAAAGAAGATAAATACAAAGAAGTCATGTGTGATTAGTCTATGCTTCTTTCTTTTTTTTCTTTCTTTCTTTCTTTCTTCTTTTCTTTCTTTTTTTTCTATCTTTCTTTCTTTGACCTGCCGCGCTGGTCTAGTGGCTAAGGTACTCGGCTTCAGACCCGCAGGTCGTGGAATCAAAATCCCGGATTCAGCGGCTGCATTTTCGATGGAGGCTGAAACGCTGTAGGCCCATGTGCTCAGATTTCGGTGCACGTTAAAGAACCCTATGAGGTCGTAATTTCCGTAGCTCTCCATTTCGGTGTCTCTCATATTCATATGATGGTTTTGGGACGTTAAACCCCACATATAAATCAATCAATCTTTCTTTCTTTCTTTTTTTCTTCTTTCCCTTTTTTCTTTTTCACTTTGTTTCTTCCTTCCTTTCTTTTTTCTTCTTTCTTTCTTTCTTTTCTGTTTCTGTTTTTTCTTTTGATAGCATTTGACTCAAGAACATAAAGTCAGTGTCGTTCTCTTAAAAACAATTAATGACGTCATCAGCATTTTATCAGTCGCGGCTTGTAAATGGGAAGCATTTCTTTGCGAACTTTGGCGACCTTAAGCGTATCTATCTATCTATCTATCTATCTATCTATCTATCTATCTATCTATCTATCTATCTATCTATCTATCTATCTATCTATCTATCTATCTATCTATCTAGCCACCTCCGACTTTTAGCTCTCCTGGCCGTTTCGATATTGCTATCGATGCCAAACTTAGTATGGCAAAACATGACTGTAGGAAGAACATACATGACTAGTCATAACACGAAAATCTTTACATGTATGTCCTGAATGTCACGATTCACTCTTGATGGTCCTGCAGCTCTTGCTGTGGTTTCGTTCACATGGCATGTTCTAACCCTGGTATGGTATGATATGATTGTATTGCGAACACAAGCGACAGACCCTAACATAAAAATCATGACATGCGTGTCATAGAACAACATAACTACGTTCCACGCTTATGATGCGCTCACGGCCGTTTCGCGAGCGTCAATTATAGCAAATTCGGTATTATGGTACGTGAACGGAAGACGAAGTTATGTGATTGGTGCAAACATGATAATCATGACATGCGTGCCATGTTAAACATGACTGCATGCCACACTCATGATGCACTGGCGGCCGTTTCGCTAGCTTCACTTATACCATATTTGGTATTATGGTACGTGAATGGAGGACGAAGGTATGTGACTGGTGCAGACATGATAAACATGTGATGCATGTCATGTAACAACATGACTACATGCTACGCTCATGATGCGCTCACGGCCGTTTCTCTAGCTTCACATGTACCAAACTCGGCATAACGTGACGCCAGTGGATGGCGATGGTCTGTGACTGGTACAAACCTGATAATCATGAGATGCGTGTCGTGTGAGAACATGACTACATGCCACAGTCAAGACGCCAATACATTTCGACGTGACGTGGTGCACGTGCTCGCCGGTGTTCATTTCGTCGCTTAGCGCAGGTGTTGCCACGCCAGGCTCCGGTCCTATCATATACTCACAGGCGTGCGCCGCGCTCCGTTGCTTTGACGCATGCGCGTTTCAGAGCGTCCGTCGTCCCTCCGTCACGAAAAGAAGGAGACACAGAGCTGTCTGGAGGACGCTGGTCGCGACTGGCGTCAGACTATAAGTGCTCGCGTTTTGCTATTGTAGCGTCGCTGTGCCTAGCGCTTGCGCACGGCAACGCTGAATTGGAATATATTGGGCCCTTCATAATGCGCCCACAGCCATATACCAAGTTTGGTGTTACGTGACGTTAATGGATGACCAAAATATATGACTGGGGAAAACATGATAATCCTGACACGCGTGCCATGTAGGAACATGACATCACACCACGCTCATAGCGTGCTCGCGGCCGTTTCACTAAGTATACTAAATTGGTAAATTGGTAGCACATACTAAATATAAACATATACTAAATTTGGTAGCACGTGACATGAATAGATGACGAAGGTAAACGACACGTCCAAACATGATAATCATGACACGGAAGTCATGTACGGCATCATTTACCTCCACCTCGTAACGTTGTACTGATATCAAAGTGACTTATCAACATTTCTCATTCGTGCTTCGCATATCATTGATTCCCACTGTGTTGGAATCTGCCAAGTTTTTTGCTTGGCCTCTTGCCAGACGTTCCCTCAAGGCTTTTCATAACTTCAAGCCGTGTCCAAAAGTTTGTTACTGGTTCAAACGTTCTCTAGAAACGACAAGAGATAAGTAAAGTACGAATATTGTATTGGACTCAGCAAAAGAAACCGGTAATGGGGCTCCGGCAGTCCTCAATGTTTATCTCTCCCCTTTTTTATCTGTCCTCACGGTAGCAGAGAAAGTGCAAGGACTGTTCCTTTCGGCGATTTAACAGTGGCCCGCTGCCCTCCCCCAAGTGATGTGCAAAGCCACAAAGAAAAAAAGGGCGGCTGGTATGGTCAGAGCACTGGCGCGTTGCCAGATGCCTTGAACACTGCCCAAAGAGACGGCTCCATTATGGAACAGCCAGTGAATTCGAGACATTCGCCAAATCGTCATTTTGTTAGGATGTACAGACGCTACTTTCATGCCACAAATACAAGCGCTGTTCCAGGGTGATAGTTTTTTTTGGGGTTCTTCCTTTCTGTGGCTACACACTGACAAATTTGATTGTTTCCGTATGACCCAACACAATAAAATGTGGTACACAGAGGCAAACTTATGTGGTGTACCTCCCCGCGGCGGTTTAGCGGTTACTTTGCTCGAGCGCTGACCCGAAGATTGAGGGTTTGATCCGAGGCCGCCACGGTCGTACTTCGATGGGGGCGAAATGCTGAAAGCCAGTGTACTTTGGCATATCAGCGCTTGTTGAAGAACACCATTCAATCGAAACTGCTGAAGACCTGCAGCATGTCGTGCCTCATATTCATTAGCAGTTATCAGACGTAAAGCCGCATATAATAATATTATCAAGGGTTTCCGCAGCTTGTACAACAATTCGCAGCACATGCGCGTTACTGTCTTTGACAATCATACAATACGGACCGTCTGGGCATGGGGCCAAATAAGTGCCGCCCTCTTATTTGATGTACTTTCAGACGCGGTTTATTCGCAGTGAATGTACTATTCGGTATATCTGGCCGAATATGAAAATACGGCGCTGCGCACGCTTCGTTGGTACAGGGCCGGTTGTTTCCAGATTCATTATCTCTAATTGATAATATGAGGCACGCTTCAGAGGAGGATTCCGGGAAATAAAGATCATCTCCTGTTCATTACCATGTACTCATATCATATACAAAGGCTTCTAGCATTTCGCCTCTATCAAAATTCCAACGCCACGGCTGTGATTAAACCGACGGCCTTCTTGTTGGTAGCTGAGTGCCGTAACACCGCGCCGCCAAGGTGGATAGCCCCGCCGCGGTGGTCCAGTGGCAAAGGTACTCGGCTACTTACTTCGCAGGTCGCGGGATCGAATCTCGGCTGCAGCGGCTGCATTTCCGATGGAGGCGGAAATGTTGTAGGCCCGTCTGCTCAGATTTGGGTGCACGTTAATGAACCCGAGGTGGTCAAAATTTTCGGAGCCCTCCACTACGGCGTCTCTCATAATCATATGGTGGTTTTAAGACGTTAAACCCCACATGTCAATCAATCAACCGAGGTGTATAGTCGTCCCCGGCAAAGGAACATAAGGTACATTGAGCCTGAGCCTTGTGATACCTATAGCTAATGTTGTGAATTGATAGCCAGATCCACGACAGACAACTTGGCATACAGTTTTTTTTGTTTTTTTTAGAGAAAATCATTGCAAGCACGTGGTAAATGGAATATATTGGTACTTGCTGCGGAGTTTTGATTAGATATTGGTCGATACAAAACATATGATTAAACGCAGTTGCTGGCGGAGAAACCGCAACGCGCATTTGTGTAGGATCCTTGGTGTATCAAGCACATTTACGCAAATAAGTGGCTCTGGGGAGCGCAATACTCTGCTCCGAACGCCGGCTTTTTCGCGTGCCCTGAAGCCGTCAGCCCACGAAAATCAATTTCGGGTCCCTGCAATTCGCGGCCTCTTTTCAAAACTATGTTGTAACTGCAACTTTTGAATACAGTCGGCCGCTTCTTGCAGTGAACTTACTTGTTGCTTCTCATTTACAAAACACTCCAACTTAGGACGCGCGCATTCAGCGATATGCCGTCGAAAAAGCTTGCACAATAGTGGTCGGTGAAAGGAAAGACTATCCCACTGCAGAAGTGGGTGAAGAGGTCGGAAAAGTTTCACTCGATATCCTTTGGTGCTTTACGTTTTTTATTTAGGGCAGCTTACTGCTCTCCCATAGTTGAGTAGCAATTGCTTAAAATCGTGAAACATTTTTTTCTAAACACACGTTTTACTTAGAATTGTTGAATATTCATTCTAAGCAGACATCAATCCTGGTTTCTGGTGCCCTTATTAAAATGTGACACTTATTGTTCTCGCGCAGTAGAGTACATAGTGTTCCCATTAGTCCTAGATTTGTTGTAAACGCACTTCTTGCGTGCCACTTAGGGCGTGATCTGAGACGCCTTCTTGGCTTTGCGAAGTGGAGTATGAAGTGCTCTGAACGGTTAATCGATTTTTCTAAGCACATTTGTGGTAAGGAAATGTCATAAAGCTATGTTGATTTGTTGTTGACGTCAACTGTTAATGGTATAATAAATAATTCTAAACACACCGAAGAGAAAACCAACTCCTCTCCCGTAAAACAGTCATAAGAGTACGAGTACTGCAAATTGCGTCCCTTTCCTCGTAATCGAAAGAGCTCTTCCATAACCTAGCCGCGACCGCTCCAGGAGATGTTAGGCCTGTTGAATTCTGCTTAAACACGAAGACACGAGAGGAAAAGCGCTGTTGGCAGTTTCATCCTAGTTAGCTGTAGAAATGGTGCACCGCTGCGAAACACCGCGCGAACATTGAATGAAAAAGAAAAAGAAACACAGCATGTCCACGGAGTGAATGATGATGAAGGGCTGAAGCTTTGGAGGTAAATCGCGAAACTGAATTCTTCGTGAATCTTGCCACTCGATACACCATATCCATGAAGTGAATGATGAAAGACCTTGCTCTGTCCATCCATCCGTCCATTCGCCAGCCAGCCAGCCAGCCAGTCCATCGGTGCATCTGTCTGTCCATCTGTTAACCGACCCGTTCGTCTGTTTGTACGTCCATCCATCCGTCAGCCTGTCTGTTTATCCGTCTGTTTATCTGAACATCTTAACGCAGCTTGCGTCACCGCATCATCTAGTAATCGATTTGAGTACTGTTGATGCGAGCGCGCCATCTAGTGAATAATTTGCGTACTAAAGGTAGCTACGACTGACTGCTAAGGCGGACAAGTGCAGGCCTTTTGCAGTTTCGCCCCTAAAACTTGTTTGATTCCTTTATGACAAAAAAATGAGATAACACAAAAGTCGTAACAGTCGTTACAGAAAAAAAATCACACCATATCCACGGAGTGAATGATGAATGGGTCGAAATGTCCATCAGCCCGTCCGTGCTTCCGTCCGTCCACGCGACCATCTATGTGTCTATTTGTCTGTCCATCCATGCGTCAGTCCATGCGTCCTTCTAGTGAACCCTCCAAGTACCACCGTCTCCCATCTTGCATCTCCTGTGGCACATACCCGCTCTAGAGCGAGTATGTGCCACCAATGGCTACATACATACATACATACTTACATACATACATACATACATACATACATACATACATACATACATACATACATACATACATACATACATACATACATACATACATACATACATACATACATACATACATACATACATACATACATACATACATACAGAGATGTGACAGACCCACGCCATAAGGATCTTCGCTCCTAAAAGGACGGCCGGTATGGACAGACCACTGGCGCGTTGGCACATGTCTTTAAAAAGAGGGAAACACTGTCGAAAGGGACGACTTCATAATGGAACTGCCAGTGTATTTGGTGCATACGCCAAAGCGTCATTTTTCAGTGTATAAGAATGCTACGTTCATGCCAAGAACAGAAGCGCTATTTCAGAGTGATAGTTTTTTTTTCGTTCTTTCTTTCTTTCGGCTACACACTGACAAATTTATTTGTTTCCCTATTATCCCACACAATAAAATGTGGTACATATTGGCAAACCTATGTGGTCCTCCCCGCGGTGGCGTAGCGGTTACAGGAAACAAGTCATTACGGCAGTAGTTTATATTTGCTGTGCATTGATATAGGACAACTTATGTTAATGCACGTGTGTTTTTTTTTTGACAGCTAGAGTGCCGTTTGCCGTAAATGCATCCACTTTGACATTTAGTCATACATCTCTATCCCTACGGCTAACATCTATGCCTAATGATTGATTAATCATTAAACATGCCCTTGTGGTCACGCATACTAGTGGTAGCTGTAGCAGTTAACGGTGAGAGGGGAACAAAAGAAAGTGATGGTTAGCCAGAAGAGCGAGACTGGTTGTACAGAAAACTTGGGATGAGGTCGAATACTCGCAGCATGTCCGAGTTAATGAAAGCCACTTAGAGGGAACACAATACGCGCTTTGTCTTCCTAGTTGGTCGGCCACCATTTTTTATGGGGCGAACGTATGAATGGGGAACGCGTAGTTGCGTTCACATAAAGCAGGTGCGTTTCAGCCTGCTTTATTGTTGTGCCTAAATGTAGCGTTTTTTAGGGGCGGAGCTCCCTAAAGCGGCACCCGTTCGTCCCTCGTTGTCGTAGTCGTAGTGTGTAACCAATGTTACATTTTGATCTGCAAGGTGGTGCCGGTGGGAGAGTTCTCCTGTGCTTTATTGAACAATAAAAAGTTCGCGGCGTGCGGGTTAACTAAAAGTCGAATGCTCCTGTCTCTCATTCCCCATTAGCAGCCATTGGCATGTACATGGAGCACTATCTGACAAGAAAGGATTGCTACGTTATACTCGCTGGGTGTAACCTCCTTAGTTTTAGAAAGGTTTAGCGAGCGTTGAGCCGCAGTGCCTTGAATACAGTGAACTAGTATATACCATGAACTCGGGGTGGTTAAAGGTGGGAAGTAGACCCGAAGCGCAAGCCGTAAGAAAGTGTGCGTGTGCCACCTCTTGTTTAGTCCTTGGAATGTCCGCTAGATGGCGGTGCTTCTATATAGGGAATATATTGCCACAAGGCAGTAGTGGGATTGGGGCATAAAGCGGTAGAGGGTCCCTGGCTAAAAGGGAAGACTACGAAGTAGATAGAGACTGGTTCCAGCCCGCCAGTGCGCCAGGCATTGTGATCGCGTGTAATCGTTGTAAATATCTGTAAATATACGTTTTCTTGTAAGATCATTGGTGGAGGTGCTGGGTACGCCTACCTGGCTTTTCCGGCAAACCAACACGGAACTTCGGAGTGGTCGCCACCTTCATTTTTCTGCAATGGCTCAACAGGCCCACCCACAAGAGCAACAGCAGCCGCAGCTGCAGCAGCAGCAGCAGCACCAGCACCAGCAGCACCAGCACCAGCACCAGCACCAGCAGCAGCAGCTGCCTCCTCTGATTCTCCTGCCTCCACGAGACCCCGGAACCTTCTCGGGCACAGGCAAGGACAAGGTGAATGTTGAAGATTGGGTCGCTTTGTACGAGCGCGTGAGCGAATACTATAGGTGGGACCCTACGTTGATGCTGGCCAACGTTGTATTTTACTTGCGGGATACGGCGCTCACCTGGTATGAGACGCATGAGTCGGAGTTGACCAGCTGGGACGTTTGCAAATTGAAGCTTCTCGAGTTATTCAGCAGGCCATTTGGGCGACAGCAGGCCGCGAGGAAAGACCTGGAATGTCGCGTGCAGACATCGACAGAATCGTATGTATCTTACATACAGGACGTATTGGGCCTCTGTCGAAAGGTGGACGAGAACATGAGCGAAACTGACAAAATCGCTCACATATTGAAGGGAATTGCCGATGACGCGTTCAATCTGTTGATCGTTAAAGATTGCGCCACCGTCGACGCGGTTGTGAAGGAGTGTCAGCGCTTCGAGCACGCCAAGAACCGTCGCATAACCCGCCAGTTTGCGCGTCTGCCTAATACTGCAGCCACTTCGACCTGTGAAGACAGCCCCAAGTTCACGCAAGCTACATCGTCCGAAAATGTCACCCGAATCGTTCGTCGCGAACTCGAAGCAATGGCTCCTGCAGCCATCGCCTCTGACGGTCCTCAAGACAACGCATCCACCGTCTCCCTCATCCAAGCCGTCGTTCGCCAAGAAATAGCAAATCTCGGCATCACACCTGTTTGCGCTGTTCGCACCACCGAGAGCTCGGCTTCTGTTAACCAGATTCCGGTGTACCCTTCACGCTACCCTTCCCGCTACCGGAACCCTGCTGAATGGAGAACATCGGATGATAGACCAATCTGCTTTCACTGCTCTCGCGCCGGCCACATTGCACGCTACTGTCGCAATCGTTGGTCATCCAATTCATCTTGGAACACTGGGACATGGCGTCGCTTTGAAGGCAGTTCTCGCCGCTTTTCTACTCCGTACGATCCACAGCCTGCTCCTACTAACGTTCAGGGCCGAAGGTTCAGCCGGTCGCCATCACCCCAAGGCCGCCGATCTCTCTCGCCGATGATTCCTCGATCCAGGTCCCCTGCACGACCTGGGCCCTCAACCTCGGGAAACTAGACCATGCAGCTCCCGGAGGTGACGCTGCATTAACGACCCATTCTGCAAATCCTCTGTTGACGATTCCTACACGCCGCAATATTTTGGACCTTTTGGTGGATGACGTTACCGTTACAGCCCTGATAGACACTGGTGCACAAATTTCAGTCATGAGCGCTGCTCTCTGTACTAAACTGCGAAAAGTGATCACGCCTCCTATTAAGTGTGCAGTAATGCTTGCCGATGGGAGCACATCTGCCGTTCTCGGCATGTGTACCTCTCGCGTATGTATTGCTGGGCGCCAGACCGTCGTATTGTTCACCGTGCTTGAGCAGTGCCCACATGACGTGATTCTTGGCCTCGACTTTCTCTCTGCGCACTCCGCCCTTATCGACTGCTCGACAGGTCTTCTTCAGTTGGAACTGCCATTTGACGCCGCTGTTGCCCATGACGCTCAAAGTCGCCTTTGTGCCACCGAGTTCCTGCATCTTCCGCCGCAAGCCGCGACTTACGTGCAGCTCGTGTGTGATCCGCCTGTGCGCGATGGTGAATATGTCGTTTCACCTATTACCGACGTTGTGCTAAAGCACTCCATTGCTGTCCCGCACACCGTGGTGAGAGTATGCCACAATCAGACCCATCTGTCTCTTTTGAACTTTGGTTTCTCCACGCATGTGCTGCCTGCTGGTATTAAACTAGGCGTCATGTCGTCGCTGCAAGAGTGTGATATTTCTGAACTGTCGGCTCAGCAACCTACTCCGCATGTCAACTTGCTCACTGCGCCCAACCTGTCAAGCATTGACATTGCCAAAATGATAGCGCCAGATCTTTCGCCCTCCGAAGCACAAGACCTCCACCGTCTGTTGACATCCTATGCGGACATATTCGATCTTGACAACCGCCCTTTAGGCCAGACATCAGTTGTGACCCATCACATCAACACCGGCGATGCCAACCCAATTCATCGCCGCCCTTACCGCGTCTCCGCCGCCGAACGCTCTGTCATCCAGAAAGAGGTCGAGAAAATGCTCGCCAAAGGCGTCGTCGAACACTCATCTAGTCCGTGGGCATCCCCGGTAGTGCTTGTCAAGAAGAAGGACAACACATGGCGGTTTTGCGTCGACTATAGACATCTCAACAAGGTCACTAAGAAGGACGTTTACCCTTTACCAAGAATAGATGACGCCCTTGACTGCCTTCATGGCGCAAAGTTTTTCTCGTCCATTGACCTTCGATCTGGTTATTGGCAGATCGCTGTTGACCCACGGGACTGAGAAAAAACAGCATTTGTAACCCCCGATGGGTTATATCAATTTAAAGTAATGCCGTTTGGGCTTTGTAATGCGCCGGCCACCTTTGAGCGCATGATGGACTCCCTTCTGCGCGGCTTCAAATGGTCCACTTGCTTATGCTACTTGGATGATATAATTGTTTTTTCGCCGACGTTCGCAAGCCATCTACAGCGACTGTCCAGTATTCTCCAAGTATTTCGCAACGCTGGTCTCCAGCTGAACTCTTCCAAATGCCGTTTCGGCCGTCGCGAAATAGCTGTACTTGGTCACCTCGTTAACGCATCTGGGGTACAGCCCGATCCGGACAAAATTCGCGCATTGACTCAATTTCCCGTGCCCTCTTCTCATAAGGATGTCCAGAGCTTCCTTGGTTTGTGCTCCTATTTTCGCCGCTTCATCCGAAATTTCGCCGATATTGCGCGGCCTCTCACCGAGCTTCTTAAAAAAGACGTCCCATTTACTTGGAATTCGCCTCAGAGTGCAGCATTTTCGGCGCTCATTGCAGCCCTCACGACTACGCCAATATTAGCCCACTTCGATCAGACTGCCCCGACAGAAGTTCGTACGGACGCGAGTGGCCACGGAATTGGTGCTGTTTTAGCTCAGCGTCAGCATGGACGTGACTGTGTCATCGCCTACGCCAGCCGCCTTTTATCCCCTGCCGAGAGGAATTATTCAATCACCGAAAGAGAGTGTCTTGCTCTTGTTTGGGCTGTTGCTAAATTTCGCCCGTACCTCTTCGGCCGCAGTTTTACTGTTGTAACTGATCACCATGCACTCTGCTGGCTTTCCTCGCTAAAGGATCCCACGGGACGTCTCGGTCGTTGGTCTCTACGCCTCCAAGAATACACCTTCTCGGTCGTGTATAAATCTGGTCACCTCCATCAAGACGCCGACTGCCTGTCACGGTATCCAGTGGATCCACCAGACGCCACAGAGAGAGCTACGGACGCTTGCGTCTTATCTATATCAGACTTTCTTGATATCGCTTCTGAGCAACGCCGCGACCCGGATTTACTTCCCATCATAGAAAGCCTGAGTTCCGCTACTCCACCCACTTCTCTGAACTTGTATTTCCTTCATGAAGGAGTTCTCTACCGCCACAACATGCGCCCTAACGGCCCTGACCGCCTTCTCGTCGTGCCTTCCCATTTGCGTGTAGATGTTCTCCGACAGCTTCACGATGAACCTGCCGCTGGTCACCTGGGAGTCACTCGCACTTATGATCGCGTCCGGCGCCGTTTTTTCTGGCCACGCCTATATCGCTCGGTGCAAAAGTATGTTGCCAGCTGCGACCTTTGTCAACGTCGAAAACGACCAACATCGCTTCCAGCTGGCCTTCTTAACCCTATTGAGATCCCTGCTGAACCATTCTACCGCGTAGGGCTCGACCTTCTCGGGCCATTTCCCACTTCTGCATCCGGGAACAAATGGGTTGCCGTGGCGACCGACTACGCGACACGTTATGCGATCACCCGCGCTCTTCCAACCAGCTGCGCTACCGATGTCGCCGACTTTCTGCTACATGACATCATATTGCATCACGGCGCTCCTCGACAGCTCGTTACTGACCAAGGCCGATACTTTTTATCTCGCGTTGTCCAGGATATCGTACGTTCCTGTTCCACGAACCACAAGTTCACAACGGCATACCATCCACAAACTAATGGACTTACAGAGCGCCTGAATCGCACTATCACGGACATGTTGTCAATGTATGTTTCTCCAGACCACCGTGACTGGGACGCAACGTTACCCTACGTCACCTTCGCTTACAACTCCTCCAGACATGACACCGCAGGCTATTCCCCGTTCTACCTTCTTTATGGACGGGAACCCTCTCTGCCTCTTGATACACTCCTTCCCGCTGGTTCAAGCTCCCCTGTCACATACGTCCGCGATGCCATAGAGCGAGCCGACGCAGCACGACAGATTGCCCGAGAACGACTCATGCTTTCTCAAGCCTCTCAGAAAGATCGATACGATCGTCACCACCGTGAAGTTTCGTATGCACCAGGTTCTCTCGTACTCTTGTGGACCCCATGTCGTCACATCGGCCTCTCCGAAAAACTTTTATTTCGCTATGACGGACCATACAAAGTCCTTCGCAAGATCAGCAACCTCACCTACGAGATACAGCGAGTCGTCGACGAAGCGCACTCAATGCCACCACCATCCACTGTTGTGCACGTCGTCAGACTGAAGCCTTATGTGTCACCCAACACTCCCCTTTCGTGACAAGCGCCGGGTCGGCGCTTTAACGCCGCGGGGTAGTGCCACAAGGCAGTAGTGGGATTGGGGCATAAAGCGGTAGAGGGTCCCTGGCTAAAAGGGAAGACTACGAAGTGGATAGAGACTGGTTCCAGCCCGCCAGTGCGCCAGGCATTGTGATCGCGTGTAATCGTTGTAAATATCTGTAAATATACGTTTTCTTGTAAGATTATGATGAAAAGAAGCGAGATGGTGGTACTTGGAGTGTTGAATAGATGGACGAACGGACACACAGACAGATGCATGTATGGATGCATGAACAGACGCAGGGGGGGTATGCATGGACGAACGCAGGGACGGACGCACGAACAGACGCACGCACGGACGGGCGGATGGACGCATGGACGGTCACACAGACGGACGTATGGACGGACGGAAGCAAGAACGAATGGACGGACGAATGCTTCGCCTCACTCTCAATCATTCACTCCGTGGATATGCTGCCATTTTTTTATTTTTTCGCGTTCGAGCTGCTCAGCGGCACACAACAGCTTCGTGGCGTCACACCACTGTAAAAAACAAAACAAAACAAACTTATCACCTCTGAGATGGGCGCGCACACCAGCCTCAGAGCCACGCGCTTTGTTTTCTAAGACAACTGCCAGATGGCGCTAATGTTTCACGTGTGATATCACGATGCGCACGTTTGCCTCCGCTGCACGTTCGAGGCACTCTAAAACAGCGCCTCCAGAATACCATCCACCAATTTTCTTGCACAGAACATCAAATAAATGACTTGTTCACTCTCTCCACACGCAAAACTATCGTCTTTCTACGACATTTGCAGATTAAATGCAGATACAAGGCCAATTTTTTATCTTGCGGCCATGCCTGCACAATCCCACCACACAATGTTCATTGAAAGGTATACGCTGATGCGCTCTCTTCACAGATGTTTTCGTTGATGGCGCTTAAAAACAAACTTCTACGCTTCGGAGCCGGCGAGCAACCTTTTTTCGATGCCTGCACTGTTTACAGTGTTGAATACAACTAAGCTTTGAATACAACTAAGGTGTAATGAAATCTAATGACAATTTCACTTCTCAAGCACTTTGACCAATCCCAAGTGCTACCGATACCTTCGGCTAAGCGTTGTCTGAAGAAAACATATCGTCAAAGCCAACCGTTTCGTCAACTGTTCTTTTCTGCTTTAGGAAATCCAGTGAAAGAACGCAGGATCGTAGGACGAAACGTTTGCACCCTTGATAGTCGCTGTTTCAAGAATTTTAACAGCAACGATGTTTACGCTATAGACTTAATTTGTGAGGCATATCATTAAATGTGTACGCGCCACCGAAATTGGTTGAATCTCACTACTAACATATTGCGCAATACAAATAAAGACGGCAACAGTTAGCCCAACAGCTGCGAAGCGACAGTAGCGAGACGAAGGTCCCGAGTTCGTACAACGAGGAATTACGCGGAAACGGGAAAGACAACCATGACTGCGAGAAGACCCCGAAGCCATCGTAGGAGGACTTGCTGCCCGTAGATCTACGTGGAGTTGGAACGCCGTTTTTCAGTGCGAGGTGCTGTTTCAGCATTCTGGACATGCGTGTCATGTCTGTGAATGCCTGTGGTTTAAATTGAGTATTTACGCGCTGAGAATCAACGTAAGAACAACCTAGCATCATCTAGATAAGGTCTAGCAACAATCTAGAAGCAACCGGATCAGTTTTTCGAATTGTCCAGTTTCGCTGATCGCTGGTTTGGCATTAGCTTCACCTTACCTTCAGCCCTTCGAACCCGCATATTCTCCTAAACTACCACCTCGTTCAAATGGGCAATTAAGAAGTCGTTCGTATGTGATTTTTTCCCTTTCGGAATGCAGCCTTCGGCGTAATCACGTTTCAATCAGAGATTGATCTTCTTGACTGCAGGCTACTGATCAAACCTTCCGAAGTCCCTAGGTTGCTTTTCTTTATTTCTTCCCTTCCTTCTTCACAAACTTTCTTGCGTCTTCCTTTTTTACTTTTTCTTTGCACTTTTTATTCTGCAGACTGCTCGACGTAGGTCTCTAGTTCCCTCCCTCCTCGTGGTTCTCATTTCTCAACTCCCTCGACGGGACTAAATTCTTCGCCCTCCGGCCATAATTTCTTACGCGCCTGCGTAATGGCCCATTCGTTTCGTGCTATTTTCCCACAGGAATAGCCATGACGAATGCGCGAAATGGCATGATGAATAGGCTCAGTAAGGAGACATATTTATGCTCGAATTCTCGAAATCGCTTGCTGTTTTTTAGAAGGTTGAGCTAACTACGCTTCATGCAGAGTGCGCGAGCTGACTGGTCATACCAAACTCGAGGGTTAATAGCAAGTTGTAGTAAGTACAAAAGCTGAACGAAGAAAAAAAAACGGGCGATGAACATGCTAAAAAGTAGTGCTTTGACCAACAACTGCCTAACTGCATATTAACTGCCTAGCAAGCAAGAACATACGAATGAAAAAAAAAAAGAATGTTATCCATATCAAAGTATTAGTTGTTTCACCCTTTAACTGTGGTAATGCTTTTAAAAAGAGCCCGTTTTCATGCGATATTTCTTGTCCTTTCCTCTACTCTCGTTATGGCCCTGTCTCATTCATATAAAAAACGGTACTCTTTAATAGCCTAGGTATTGAAACTAATTTAAAGTTTGAAAGTGACTTCTTCAGGTAAAAAAGAATAAGAGTAAGACACTTCTCCTATTTATGAAGCTTACCAAAGAATATGTGGAATTCATGGTTTTGTGAATCGAACGAAAGTTGTGAAATCAGTAGGGATGATGTGAGATTGTCTAATCAGGTAAGCAACAGACCCTCTTCTAAATTGTAAATGTTTATTTCCTCCTATGCAGTTCAAACAACTAATGGTGGCTGCCCACTTACGTCAAATAGCCTCTTCAAACGCGGTTTGCTTACCCAATGACGTGGGAAATGTAGAGTCTGTTCTCTTGATATAAACACCTCTGATAGACGTGCACCTGCGCGTTCAACTAGAACCACGGTTCCGCTTGAAGCACGACAGGCGTCGCCGTTATTATGTGACGCGAACGGGAACCAAGCACCAAGTGAGGGTATATATGACGCGAACGGGAACAACAACCTGAGCTGGAAACAAAAGGTGCATAAAACAAACACCGTATACCAAACGCTGAGGAGTGCACAGACTTGATGAGATTAGCAATAACAAAGACAAAAAGTTTTGAAACAAAGAGAAGCAACTCTATTTGCGAAGATTGCAAACATCGCTGGGAACCGTCGAAAGAGAGGCAGCTTGCAAGCCGCTTGGCTGATACGACAACTTTGATGGGGGGAGCGAGGAAACAAATAATTTTTTTTTTCTCGTCACCAAGAAGGTGTCCTTCTGATCTCAACCGTGTTTCTTCTTAGCTTATTTGGCAGTGCTTATACTTTTCAATGTTTTGTATTTGTCTGAAGAAATGAAGGATTAGTTTGTGTTTAGTGTCGGGAGGCGGCTCTTCACCTGCCACCTTAGGTCGTCGAGGCAAACCCGATGCCTGATGGTGCCGGAACTTCCGTCGAATGAAATTTTTATGCGCGCAGGAAATAGCCTGCTTTGTTTTTGCCGCACGCCGTATTGAAAGAAGATTGAGGTATGCACACTGGCTCTCACAACCGGGCTTTACTGGAACCTCCAGCACAAATTGTCAAGAATACATGAATTAAAAATGGATATTCAACGTCAAGTTTCTTTTTTTGCTTATTTAGGATCTGAAAAAAAAAACATTTTTCGTGTCTTTATTTCATCGATGAAGCCTTTTCTTAACCTTTGATCACGAGAACATGCCGTTGCTTTGATAGATGAAAAATTTAATACCTTGCCGACTGAGCTTCCGCAAAACTTGAGAGCATGGATTTCTTGACGGCTTTAAAGTCTTCATGGATAAGTCATTCCCATTCTAAGCCTAAGTCACTGTCTATATTCACCAAAGTCTTGCGCTGTAGAAGGATTAGTCAACTACGCCAGCTTGAAGCAGAGTTTTGGGAAATAATCCGATGGGTGAGGCTTCGCTATCTTTACACCGCCTCTGACTTGTGGTATTGCAGAAAACCTTTGCCTTATATCCAGGCAGTGCCTGCTAGTGGTTGCTCCAGCCAGATGGATTATAGAATTGTGTGATCAGGATCCTCAGAGCAAAGTATTTTCAGTTGAAGCTGGAGAAAACGTTGCGAATAATATTATTATTGTGGTGCTCTGCGCACTAATAGTATAAGGTAAACATAACGCCCCGCACCAGTGGTGTCTGGTGCATTAAGTTACGATTTCACCTCCTACTCGTGCTGCTCTATAAATGTGACATGTTTTCTGTTGCGTTGGTAGCACAAAAAAAGCCGAAGGCTGGATTTAAACGGAAACTAAATAAAAAACGATTTTCTTGCGTATTAGTAAGGTGCTAATCTACTATCTCGAAAACGCCACTCTGAGCGCAAGACTACGCCTCATAAATGTGCGAGCACGCTAACAGAATATGTGGGTGGAGACGCCATCTTAAGATTTCCGCATTTTGACGTCATAGATATTTATGGCATCTACTTGGTCTTACGCAGTTCCAGATCGGTAAAAAGGAAGTACAATGTCCACGGTGGAGGCCACAAACTTGGCATACGAAAAGTCAGAAAATTTGGTCATGCCAATATCATCGAAAGTGCTGAACACACATTCTGAAATCAGCAATGTTACTTGCGCAAACTTTGGCGCAAGTTTGAAAATAAAACTTCAACCATGATTTTCTTCTTTAATTATAAACTTTGAACTTAGCAATTAAACTTAACCCAAAATGAAACTTACGGCATTAAATTTCTCAGAGTACAACTTAAAAATATAAAGCCAAGTCCTTCTTTCACTTTGGTGAACCTTTCCCTTGCGAAATTATTTTAACAAAAAAAGTGCCTGTATATTAATAAGCTTGCAGGCTACTATTGAAGGCTACTACCACGCGGCTCTTTGACGTGTGGATCACTTGTCTTCTCTAGTAAAAAGTTAACATTACCACAAACTGGCCCGTGTTCTCTTCATTCTCTTCAAAGTCACTTTTGTCCAAGATACCGGCTCTGCGAGTGTTCCCCGGGATGGCGGTTTCTGCAGCCCACGCTTTACCTCGAGGCTCCCTCCGGTGCTGACAGGATACCTTCTTGGAATGCTACTCTCTCCTCCCTTCTAGCTTCTCTTCTTCATATCATTTTTACTTATCCGTCCCCGTCCCTAAGGTTTGCTTAGTCGTGCCCCACAAAAAGCGAAAAATCACAGAATAAAACAAAAGCGCCTTCCAAGGTGAAATGCGCAAATATTTAAAGACCAATGAAAAAAGGACGTTTTGGCCTTCTAGGTGAAAGCCTTTTTCATCGAAACGTCTTTTTTTCAATTTTTCTGTATTTTACCTTGGTCAGCGTTTTATACTACTATGATTATGCCCGACCAGACTCTTGAATAAGGCAGACAATAGCGTAATTTTTATTTGATATTTCCCGAAGCACTCAGTGTCAACTTTTATTTGTAATAGTATCAGAGTAGCGGTATCATCATCCAGTGCTGCATAAACATTCTTTCTCTCTATGTCACCAAATGCACCGCTGTGGAAGCTAGCCAAACCTCTTGAAGCAGGTGCGTTCGCATTATTATACGTATACGTTTATACCTCTCTGTTCTCGGCACTCAAAATATATAGATGTTACGTTATGATGGTGCATGAAAACAGAGGATGTGTTTTGCCTTACAAACTAACAAACGGTGTTATATGCCTGTTATTATACAGGTGGATCACTTCGCGTATATTTTTTCCCTTTTTTGGTAAATCATTTGTAGGTCATGACGACGTCTTCGTCAAAGACTCGTGCTCGGCTAGCGCGGGCGTTGAAAACGATGCAAGTGGTCCAGAAAACACGCAGACTTCCACGTTTTGCTGATAGACCTTATTGCAAGATGCAACAGCAGTGCACACAAAGTGCCAAACGGAGTATAGGTAAGTAATAAATGTGCAAAAATAGCGCTGGATTGCGTTAAAAAAGTACACAGTTTAGCTATCAGGGCTGGCTTATGCAAGACACGTGAACGATCCAAACATGAACGCATGCAGTATACGGACGCAGGTTAGTCTCGCATGTTGTTGCGGTTCGACAAAAAAAAATAAAAATATTCTCACATTAGGCTAGCGTGTTTTTTTCTTATTTTCTCAACAATCATTCATCATTTAAGCAAGATAATATACAAACTACACATGCCGTGTTCAATAATTCTTGAAGTGTCACGTACTGTCGCAAGATGAATAGATGGATAGAATATTATTTGAAAAAAAAAATGAAAGTGAATGTGGTTCGACTCTTATACGTCCGGGAGCCCTGTGGCCGACGCCACTAGGCTATAGAGCAGCGGTGTCTATGCTGAGAATCAGCGTCAAAGCCCAGATATCTATGCAAGGCCACTGCTCGTCAAACGTTGTCCCCTCCATCTGCCTGCGTGTGCCCGTGACATGAACAGCATCCCCTTTCAGTTTAGATTTTGATGTCTTGCTGCGGCACGAAGCGCCGCAAATTTAGGCAGACATGATTGTGAGCGCCAAGTATGTGCATTACACTCGTCAGCTTGAAATGATCAGACTGGGTGAAGGGCCCTTCGAAAACCAGCTCAGTGCAAACAACATTATTTTTTATTTTATTAGGTATTTTTCCATAAATAGATCGTTTACGTTGTGATTCACTGTGAAAGAGAAACAACGGCTGTCATTTCACACCTTATGTAACAAAACGTATAAGCATATCACTGCCACGAGTGATAAATACACGATGAAAGAGGTTGCTACGGGAGACAGTGATTATTGCAGTATGGCGAAAGATAGTCTGTCGAAAAAAATGTTGGAATTCTCCGGGTACACACAAATACATCAGTGACTTCAGGGCAGTTGACACATTCCTCAAAAGTGCCGCAGTGTCCTAGAAAAAGCTTGGTGCAACACAATGGCTAGAATGAGAGTACATTGTGTCCATTGATGTCTTCTAAATGCACTGTGAAAGCTTAGACAAATTCTTATCTTATCCAAAGTGATGTACGCGCCGACGTGTCAGCTCCGGCAGGGCACTTCATTGATATATTCACGCGTCTCCCTTACGCAGGGTGGCCTGTGATTTTCACTCGAAAAAACAACATTCCTGGTATGTGCCTGGAAGCAGGCGTACACGAATGGAAAGGAAACAAACAAAGAACAACGGCAAAAGAATGAAAGAGTGTTGTTTACCGTGGGGCGCTATCAGTGATGAAACTATTCGAATAGGCATCGCACTTTTTTTGTACGTTACTTTCTGCAAATGAGCTGCCCTCTCAGTACACTATTGAGAGGAGTGGTGAACATTGACTCATCTTTGGAAAGTTATCAGAATAACTTAACATCCATGTATTGTCATTCATATTCCACCGTCTCTTGAGCAACATCCTATCGTAACAACTTGTAAAATTGCCTTTCAAATCTTAACGTTACTGTATGTAACTCGTGAATGCAGCTACAAGCCACACTGCATTGTTTGTGCTTGCGCTACAGCAGGAAGTACTGATGTTTGGCAACACCAAGAACAGAGTGACCAATGTACACGGTTTTCAAAGTCACAGTAATCGTAGGAAGGGCACTCGTGCAAAGCTCCATGATGTTAGCTCGTTCGGAAACTAGGTTTCTGACACTATCGAAATAAAATAGGGGAACTATCAATGAAAACAAAAAAAGTTCCGCAAGCACAATACATGTTTGGGAAACATTAGAAAAAACATTTGTGGCCGCAAAAATGATTGAGCAGCGTAAAAGTGAGAGATATTTCTGCCTCTTTCGAACATGCTCTAGAAGAGTGGTTTTGAGCCACGGATGTTTCGGAAACCTATTTTGGGCTTGTGGAATTCCTAAGCGTCCTCTTACATTAAGAGAAAGAAGGCACGGGGAGGAGGAGGGCATATGTTATTAGGAATCACTGAGTAAATAAAATAGGTGCCTTCTCTTTCTTCCTGACGTGCAATGGTCAAACTATTGGACCACACCAATTACATTGAAACAGGTTGTCAAGAAGTTGTGTGGTCTGCAGCCTCATTCAATCTGTTTTTAGCTATGTTTGATCTTGAAATATGCGAGCCTGAAAAAACATGCTTTGTCGCACATTCCATAGAAAGCAGCAGAAAATCTTCTCAATAACTCCTTGGAGAAGGTCGAACAAAGTAAATACCTCAATAGTGCTGATGTGTAATGCGGTGAAGTTAAATAAAACGCGTTTTCGATTTGAAAATGAGTTTCGCGGTCTCCCAAAATGGACATCATGGATTTTTTGAGAGTCCGTGGACCACCGTTTGAGAATAACTGTTCTACACGTATTCGACTTGGCCTGTTAGGTGCCTCGTCTATTTCCTGTTAAACTATTAGTGTAAGGTCAGCGCTTGCTTATGTCCTGGAGTTTTCCTGCTTGTTTGCGTCTCTACTTTGCGAGTGCTTTACTTATGCTTCGTTAATAGATTCTTTTTTACTAAATAGCCTTCAAGAAGAGCAACGTTTTATGCCAAAGGGTTCGCGGTTGTATCATAGCTTTTTAGCTACGCTGATAAAGATGGACGAAATAAAACTGGAAGTGCACACGTAAAGCCTCGCTGCCTTGTTTTTGCGATTGTTTGTTAGCACAGTCAAGAAAAATACAGCCAGCTTTATTATATCAAATTCGCCAAAGCAGCGAAACTGTCAACCCATTTCATCAGGTCATTCCTATTTTCAGTCTTGTTCCAGTAAATTTTTTTTTATTATAATCTGACCCTGCTGTCTGCATTTTTCAATCTTTTACAGTCGAGGCAACAAAGAAACGATGATTTTACGTGCCGAAAGCAAAGTTAAGATTAAAAAAGAGTCCATGGTGAAGATCTCTCGAAATTCACAGCTCGTAATGTTTTCTTTTAAATGCGTAGCATTTCTTAGCGAAGTTCGGCGATTTTGAGCGTATTTATCTATCTAGCCGCCTACGACTTTTAGCTCTCCTGGCTGTTTGGATAATGGTATCAATACGAAACTTGGTATGGCATAACATGACTGTATGACGAGAATATTTGAGTAGTCATAACATGAAAATATTAGCATGCATGTCTTGAATGTCATGGTTTGATTTGATTGATCGATTGATATGTGGGGTTTAACGTCCCAAAACCACCATATGATTATGAGAGACGCCGTAGTGGAGGGCTCCGGAAATTTCGACCACCTGGGGTTCTTTAACGTGCACCCAAATCTGAGCACACGGGCCTACAACATTTCCGCCTCCATCGGAAATGCAGCCGCCGCAGCCGGGATTCGAACCCGCGCCCTGCGGGTCAGCAGCCGAGTACCTTAGCCACTAGACCACCGCGGCGGGGCGAAAAAAATGTCATGGTTTACCATTCATGTTCTTGTTGCTCTTGCGGTGGTTTCGTTCACATGACATGGTCCAAAACTAGTGTGGTGTAGCATGATTGCATGGCAAAACAAGTGACAGACCCTAATATGAAAATCATAACATGCGTGTCATGTAACAACATGATTACATGGCACGCTCATGATGCGCTCGCGGCCGTTTCGCGAGCGTCACATATACAAAATTTGGTATTACGGTACGTGAATGGATGACGAAGGTGTGTGACTGGTGTAAACATAATAATCATGAGATGCATATTAGGTAAGAACTTGACAACATACCACGCTCATGATGCGCTCGCGGCCGTTTCGCTAGCTCCCCATATACCAAACTTGGTGTTACGTGACGCAATAGATGACGAAGCTATATGACTGGTGCGAACATGATAATCACGATATCCGTGTCATGTAACCAGATGACTACATGCCACACTCATGATGCATTTGCAGCCGTTTCGCTAGCTTCAAATATGCCAAATTTAGTTTTACGTGACGTGAATAGATGACGAAAATATGTCGCTGGTGCATACATGATAATAATGAAATGTCTGTCATGTGAGAACATGGCTACATGCCACAGTCAAGGTGCCAATACAATTCGACGTGACCTTGTGCTCGTGCGCACCGGCGTTCCTTTCGTCCCGCCACGATGACGTTGCTGCGCCGGTCCTTCCATTTACTCGCAGGCGCGGGCCGCGCTACGTTGCTTTGACGCATGCGCGTTTCAGGGCGTCCGGCGTCCCTTCGTCACGAAAAGAAGTGGACGCAGTACTGTCTGGGTAATGCATCGCCGCGAAATACAGCATGTCCCATATGGCGCCGGTTGCCGTCGGGCCGCGCCATCGGACGCTGGTCGCAGTGGTCGCTCCTAGCGTCAGAATATAGAATGATCGTGCTTTGCTAACATAGCGTCGCTGTGCCCAGCGTGCACGCGCATCAACATTACGTTCGGATATATTGGCCTCATCATTTATTTATTTGATAATACTGTCAACCCTCGCTTGAGGGTCATAACAGGGAGGGAGTACAATATGAGTACAAACAGAACACCTAAAAAAACCACTAAGCAATAAACACAGGAAAACAGAATGGGCAGTACTTCAACCATTACCAAAATAAGCATCAATTTCTCTGTCAAAAGTTTGCACATCTGTACTATTAATAACATGTTGGGGTAAAGAATTCCATTGTTCTATAGCATCCGAGAAAAATGACCACCGAAAGATGTCAGTGAGAGTGCTAAAAGGTTCAATGGGGGCATCATGATTCAATCTAGTGCTACGTTTTCCGGGAAGGCGTATGTACTCGTCTTTAGGTATTTTGAATATCCCTTGGATTATACGAAATAATGTTTTAAGTTTTTGTTTCCGCCTTCCAATTTCCAGTGATTCTAAATTGCATGAATTTAGCAATTTAGAATCACTGGAAATCACAATCATGATGTGCTCGCGGCCGTTTTGGTTGAATCATATATACCAAACTGATTTTACGTGACGTCAATGGATGATGAAAACTATGACTGGTTGAAACATTATAATCATGACACTCGTGTCATGTAAGAACATGACAACATTTCACGCTCATAGCGTGCTCACGGCCATTTCGCTAGCTCCACATATACTAAATTTGGTATCACGTGACGGGAATAAATGACAAAGGTAAACGACACACCGAAACATGATAATCATGACACGGAAGTCATGTACGCATTATTTACCTCCACCTTTTAACGTTGTGCTCATTTTAAAGTGATATATCAACCTTTCTCATTCGTGCTTCGCATATGATCGATTCCCACTGTACGTGGGATCTGCCAATATTCAGGGGCGAAGCTCCTTAAAGCGACACCCGTTCGTCCCTCGTCATAGTCGTAGTGCGAAACCAGTCTTACGCTTTGGCCTGCAAGGTGGTGCCGGTGGGAGATTTCTCCTGTTTATTGTTCAACAACAAAAAATTCGCAGTGCACGCGTTAACTAAAAGCCAAATTTTCCTGTCTCCCATTCCCAATGAGCAGCCATTGGCATGTTCATTGAGCGCTATCTGACCATAAAGGGTTGCTACATTATACTCGCTGGGCGTAACCTCCTTGGTTTTAGAAAGGCTTAGAGAGCGTTGGGCCGCAGTGCCATGAATACAATGAACTAGTATATACCATGAACTCGAGGTGGTTAGAGGTGGGAAGTAGACACGAAGCTCAAGCCGTAAGAAAGTGTGCGTGTGCCACCTCTCATTTAGTCCTTGGAATCCTATAGATGGTGGTGCTTCTATATGGGAAAATATGATGGAAAGATACGAGATGGTGGTACTTGGAGTGTTGAATAGATGGACGAATGGACAAACAGACAGATGCATGGACGGACGCATGGATGGCTGCACGGAAAGATGGACGCATGGACGGACGCAGGGGCGTATGCATGGACGAACGCAAGGATGGACGCACGGATGTACGTGTTGACGCTCGAACAGACGTACGCACGGACGGGCGAATGGACGCATGGACGGTCACAGAGACGGACGCATGGACGGACGCAAGCAAGAACGAATGGACGGATGGTTCACCCCTTCTCCATCATTCACCCCGTGAATATGCTGCCATTTTTTAACGGTGTGCTGACACTACGCCATAGGCGGGCCTCAAGGATTTCTGCTCTCTAGATATGTGACGACTGCGACAGAGACCAAACCCGCGAACTTCGAGGCAACATCAAAGTACTATGGCTGAAAAATCAACAATAAGGACAATAAAAGCTCAGCTACTAACAGTGCCTTAGTGAAAAAAGTAACGTAGACGCTTGTAATCCGTACACATCTCCAACAGAAAAGGGTACGTTCTTATTGCGGCCTGTAAGCGCTAAAGACACGTAACTATAAAGAGGTTACTGCGCTAGAAATTCGGACGGCGAGAGTAACGCCAGTAAACGCATGAAACAAGATCATGTCATCACAACAGCCGAAGCCTCGATCTTAAAGCAGCCATTCGATTGCAAGTGGCCGTTGTCCCGAGAACCAGAAATTGATTCGCTTAAATGCGACATACCTACTGAAGAGAGAGAGAGAGAGAGAGATCAATAAAGTTTCACCGTTGACTAGGCAGCCCATTTCTTGCATTAAACATACGGGAGCTTATTATAGCTGCCAATTTAAGCAGGGCTCCAACGCGGGATGAGTTCTGGCTAGGTCCCAATGCATAGCTACTCGCCCGTTCGTATTGCAGCGAGATCCTCGGGGAAAACTCGTAATGAACAGTCAGGCGTAGTGTGTACCTTTCAAATTTTGCGCTTTCTGTTCGTTTACGACAGACTCCATCCTCTTCCTTTGCAGTTGAATCATCCACAGTGGATATTTGCATCAATAGGTCCTTGCGATGTTCAAACTACCAACACAGAAAAAGGATAGTTCAGACGTTTCCGCAAGACCCAATGTTCTGCCCATAAATAGAAAATTTTATAAATAAACAAAAAACTGGTGGGGTCTGTAATGAATACTCAACGTTTAAATGCAAGAGTGTGGGAAAGCTCGGAAAAGAAGTGTTGGCGATGCGCACGGTAGTGTTCTTCAAATAATAAGACCGGAGTTGATAGAAAGGCGCGCAAAATCAAGACCAGCATCGATCGTCCCGAAAATTTTTTATTTAGTACCAATGGAAAAGATCCCATATACACGAATACTCACATTGGAAATTGATGTGGCCAACTCCCCTTTTCTACGGGAAAAGTTAGAGAACCACGTTGTGTGCGATGTCATCTCACGTTAAAGAACGCCAGATGACAGAAATTTCCGGAACCCTTCCATACAGCGTGCCTCATGATAAAATCCTGGTTTGGGCACGTAAAATACCAGATGTTTTATGTATTATACCTGTGTCACACGGGCGCGCAAAAAGTCTTTTAAGTAAGTGGTCTTTTACGAAGTTGAAAGACATTTAACAAAGAGGTGCTGCGCCACAGACACACGGCAGCAACGATCTCCTTTTAGTGTTTTCGTTCGAAGACGCTAGCGAAAGCGTGGCGCTAGCAGTTAAAAGAGAAGCAATGAAAATTAAACGATGTATCACGATGTACAAATTAAAGCCTTGTTGCACTGCTTGTTTCTTCAAATAAATTTAAGAATAAGAGATGAAGAAACACCAATGTGAAAGTTTGTTGCACTAGTTAAGGAAGCATTCCCATAACTAGCGACGTACACAAGTCCGTCTGGCCCCACTGGGCACCACTGTGGAGAGCTTGCGCAGTGAGCTCGAAAGACAGTGCACGAACATGCGTGAAACCATCACTACTGAGAAGCGAGTCGGCATTGCCCTATACAAGCTTGACCACTTGAATGACGGGCAAACACACGACTGCCACGCTTTCCTCGCTTGTGCAAAATGGCTCGGCGCGAGACCGAGCATCCCCCCGTAATATTGCCGACGCGTCGTAGCTGCTCACGAGATTAGAAAAGGAAATAACCATTAAAAGAGTTCAATACACCTTCTGCAGGATATGAAATTTGTTATTACAAAGAGTTTTGGTGACAGAAAAATAAGCATTTGCTCTTTTTTTTCTACCGCTCGAAAATTGCTGGCGCCCACTGGCTTCGAGGCTACTCATTCGGAGCCGTAAAAGAGATCGACGAACTCAGTTTACGAAAAAGACCGCTTCTGAAAAGGAGTTCGCTCTGTGCCGTGTGTCTGCTGTCAGGAACTCCTTTTCGGAAAAAAACCGCTTACTTAAAAGATATTTAAGTGCCCGTGTGACAGGGGTATTACACTGCTGAGTTCACCATATTTATAGTACAGTAACCATAATGTTTGCTGAGGAAACATTACAAATACAAATTCCAGTGAACATTAACATCAAATCAGTGAAAAAGAAGCGCATGCTATGTAGAGATGAAGTGATGAACCAAGTGGAATACAAAATAAAGCTATTGTAGTGTTGTTTCTGACGGTTTCTTCAATAACGCGAATGAATCCGCCTCAGTTGCAACGACTACAGAATTATTTCATCTATTGATGCACGGTAGTACATTACGCTTCCCCTGTCGACATTGATTCGTTGGATTGGTTATAATGCGCTTGAACGAATGTGTGAACGATGCACCTATAAATAAATAAATAAAAAATAAATATATAAATAAATAAATAAATAAATAATTATGTTTACCAATAAACAATTATTTATACTGAAAGTAAGAAATTACTCAGGAATACAAAGCGTTACATAATAAAAACTGTTTATTATCGACGGACAAGGCTGCTGGTTTCATTTATTGTTCACTAAAGCCTGCTGCTCGACCAAGGCAAAACAGGAAAGGCGATAAAGTAGAATGTAGAGCATAGAAAAAGGTTCAGCATAAATATAGTAACCTTGTGTGAGCGATGACAATTACAGAAAAAAAGAACGATAAAAAGATACATAAAGATTAGGATTCACTGGAGCCTAGCCGGGGCTCCAAAAGACAAACCAAAATCCATTCTTCATGGCACCTACGCTGACGGTCCTGTTGAGACTAGTATATCGTACACAGCTTCGTACGAATCATATCAACAAATAGTAGACGTCCCTTCGCCAGTATCGTTAGCTGGGCGTAGTCGATGGAGAAATTTCAGCAAACTGCCCCAGAAAATATTTTCGATTATCATTTATAGGATATTCACTCTGACAGATTTACAAGCATTGGAGTTAATGCACTGAACTCTTGGATTTCTAGTAACTAGGCCCCATTCGAATAATTGAAGTAATTTCTCACGAATTCTCAATGTGTCATAATCTCGTAAAAAGTACTGGTTCCGGTGATGTTCACCCAGTCCGGTTAGTTTTGTTAGATTAGATTCGTTAGGTTAGATTATTCTGATAAGGAAACACACGATGCAATGTTTTCGATTTGATGTAGCACCTTAGCTACGTGCAATACTTGCTTTTTGATCGACAATGTCCACAAGTATGAACGCAGCCACCAGATCAAGATGGCTGTGTCTTGAGCAAGGGCTTGAACTTTCGCCGGATGGCTGAATCGTGTAGACAGGCAAACAGAAAGGCAGACCCGAATTTTTGTGCGGAAGTATCTCAAGCAATATTGTCGTCTCTAAAAAAAAATGCGAGCAGCAGTTGTTCCCTTAGAGTTTGTAGTTCCGAGAGGTAACTTTGATAGCAGATTAAACCAAGAAAAATTAAATAAATCTCAAACTTAGGAAATGTAGTGTGGCAGAATCTTTCTGAAAAGTTAGGTCAGCGGAAAATCAACAAAATAAAAAAGACACGGCATTCGAGAGGCAGAAACTCATATATAATGCTAGTTTGGTCCCGTTTCCGCAAAATGTTAGAAGTGCTCGCCACAAATCCAATTTCCTAACGATACGTGTGGAAGAAATTGCGCCTAGCTCTGATCGCTACAGCTTATACGGTGGAAGCGGTTAGGAAGGCGGACGCATACTGCGCGCTCGCACAAACACGTGGCTCGGGTCTGTTTACAATCTTGGATATACACACACGGCGCGCTCTTTTCCATACAAAATTCGCCCGGTAAACATTGCGCAGGTAGATGCTCGAGCTGAATAAGACATTTACAGCCACCTCGAGTAGAGGTCGGAAAAGCGCAGTGCACTTCTCGGCAGTCCGCGTTAGTTTAGAGTACTTTATGGTGATTCATCCCACATGTGTTGTGCCTCGTCTGCATTTTCAAACAGTGACGTGCGTGATGCTTGTTTCACAAAGACAAAGTTTAATAGCGAATACGAACGTATTTTATGAGTTAAGTCGCAATCCTATAATTCCCGTTTTAGAGTTGAACTGCTGTTCTCATTTTTTATTTGTTTCTGTCTAGAAAAAATGGGACCATTGACGTCGTCAAGCCTTGCTGGTTTTCTGTGCATGTTCCTCAACATTTTATCAGAGTTCAAACAAATATCATTCGATTTATTTCTACGTATTTTGATAGACTTGAATTTTTGCTGCAACTCACAATCTTTCGAAGCAAATGATACCATGTAGATACGAATATAGAAAAGAACAGTCGTTACCTATCTTAGACACTTCTGGGTTAAAAAAAAATGAAATGGAAACAAGAATAACTTGTGCTATCTTCATATGAGAGCTGAACCCCCACCTCCTAAATTACACGTATGGTGCTTCCACGATCAGACGACTGCGTCAACAGACTCCTATTGTGCGCCTTCTTGCCTACTTATTAGTTGTGTGTTTCGATGAAAATATTCGTGCGTGGGTTAGCAAAAGACCCCGCATGGCCAAGGTATGTACACGCTCAAATCGTCTGTAACGACAGGACATTAGCAAGTGCCATAAAGGAGCCGCCAATAACATTATAATGAATGGTACAGTAACATAACAGTAAACACAACAAAATAATCGAAGTTGATCACGCAAGTATTCCAGAAAATAGCAGTAAAAAGAAACTTTGACACCACTCATTGCACGCACCACCACCCTCCCTCTCCTCAATACACAAACACTCCTTCAAATGCGCTGTTCACTGCATATTTATTCTGGCAGCTTCAAAGGCAGTCGTTATTATTTTCATAATTTCGTCACGAAAAGATGCTCAGTGTTTTTGCATATTTGCCACGTTGCAGAAGCAAGCCGTTTTGCGCTGACCCGGAGAGATGTAAATATTACAAGCAGCTGACGCTGAACCGACGCACCTGCATTTTAATCAAACTGCTTTTTTCCAAACAAGACTTCCAAGTGCCGCCACTTCCAAGCAATAGAAATTGCTGAACCATCAGAATGCATCTAGGTTGTGCCTTTGGCTGCGCGACAACAATGGATTGATAATGTCAGACTTCATTCGCTTCTTAGTTTTAGTCACGCCAAAGAGGGGCTGCGTATTACAGTGAGATGATGTAAAATCACTGCCCTGAGCTTTAACTGCACACATACTACAATTAGTAACTTCAAGAGTACTAAACTACAGGGATAGAATAAGCAAAACATCCTTATTGCACAGCTTTGCCGATTCAATAGGTGTCGTAAAATATATTCATAGCGAAAAAAAAACAAGAACAATATCTACGAAATCATCAACGAAAGCATGATAGTCTGTAAATATATAGAGAGATGTGATACGGAGACCAAGTATGAGGCACTGAGAAGGCCATCAATAATATTCATGTACACCTGCAGGATGTTCAGTCTTCCTCCATCCTTCCGAAGTTGCGTGCGGAACTACCAACGGAATAATTGTAAAATGTGTTGCGGGCACCATGAAAATTTTCGAATCATACCTATGTTAGATACCTAAGTAACCAACCAAACCTGACCCATCATGGCATTGGATTGTGCTGGGTTAGTTAAGGTATGGTTAGTGTGTAAACACCATGTTTTAGCAAAACAGCAGAAGGCAGTTGTGTAGGTATTTGCTGCGGGCCAGTATGCCGCCATTCAATGGCTTCAGTTCTCGTAGGTGTTTTTCTGGATCGTGGTGTGTTTGACCATATATTTCTTCCAAATAAAATAGCAAACCAACTTAATATATTTCCCACTGTTTGATCCGACGTGCACGGAAAGCATTTTCGCGATGAGCACAAAACTAGCCCTTGCACTCAAGGGGTCAGTTACCAAGCAGAGTCCAAAAAAAAAAACAAATCAAAGGGAGCGAAGTATTCATCTGCACACAGCGCTATCAAAATACAAAAAAGGTCTTGGAATTTATTCAAATTTCAATATTTTGGAACATCATTGCAGAACCAAGCTGAGTGGAGCCGGTCTGTCATTTGTCAGTTCTCTAGCATACGATAACTTACGACAAATATCCACTCCAAAACATGTATATTGGTGCTTGAGCTCATGCTAGGACGTAATGTCTCAAAAAGAGGCCGATGCATTCCTGTCTTTTTATAGGTGAAACCAATCTGTAAACATGCGTGGCACTTAATCTAACACAACTTGCTCTGGACTTCGTGGGAGCAGTCCTATTGTACAAGAACTTGCAAGAGGGAGTAATCTGCATTGCAAATGGATAGTTTTGCGTGGACATCAGGCTCGAGATCTAGTTTTATTTGTTTTTTGAGAACGTACTTCCACGTGTCTCACTGCAATCAAAATGTCCTCCTACTTCTCCGTAATTGCAAAATTGCAACGTTTTGCAAAATATTCCACATATACTGACACATGTATTGCCGGAAGGCATATTTTACTTCCTAAAATCGACTGCACTTTCCAAACGGTCACAAACTTGTGTGTGTTCTCATTATCTTCGCTTTTAGTATTTTTGTAACAGCAAAGCAATTCATTGTAGAGTCATTCATGCCCGAGATTTGTGGTAACACTTGTGGGCACCACAAACGAGAACGCGTCCTAGACATTCGGTAAACCCCACTGTTCGCCAGTGGTCCTCTAAAAATAAACTAAAGGCAACAGCTAGACAAAAACGGGTACATGCTACGGAGATCTGTGTGGCCCATGAGAAAACTCTCATCATCATAAGCTGTACGTATGCCGCGGTAATTGCATGGCTGCCACTACGCACAACTTCCGCTAAAAAAGAAAAAAGCCAACCGTTAGCTGGAGAAAAGGCGCGTGCGTTACCATATTCACACCACTGTCACATGATAATTCGGAATTATAAAAAGTGGCAGCTATACTACCACCCAAAAGCCTAAAAGAGATTATTTAATGAAGAGCAATAGAAAAGTAACATGTCGGGGCATCTTAAGCATAAGCTTCTCTGCGTATAAGAGTGGTATGATCGGGATGCAATAACTACAACCTCAAAGCTTAACAAAGATTGTTCGATGACGCGCAGTAATACAAGATTTGTGAGAGACTGAAAGGGACATCAACAACTTCAGTGTTTCATCGTTCTGCACGAAGTACGGCTGCTTGAATTTTCAAATTTTTGTTCTTTCTTTACTAACCTAAAAACCTTAAATGCCTCATCAAATGCGATATGCGAACGTTCAAGACAGTATCCCGCCGCTTCGCATAAAAGTGACAAAATGATGGTCACCTGATGACATCACCATAAGACGCCAGAAATCGCCGAAAATTATGACGTCTGGGCGACGTCTCCGTGACGTCCTTTCGATGTAAAGTTTCGTTGCATACCCCGTAACCGAGTAAGCTTTACTTTCCGCATATTTTAACGCCAGAGAAAAAAAAAACGAATGGGTCTTCTTGTTCGCCCAAGTAATCACGTCAAGCTCTCAACGATGTCGTTTTTCATTTTTATTGTTATGGCGCCTTCATAAAAAAGGCTAGGTTTACTGGAGTAAGTGGGTGGATGTGTTTGTAACGCTTTTTTTGCTCGTGTTTTTTATTTATGCACTAGCCTTTTCTGCGTCGTTGTTTCGAACAATGGATGCGTGGGTCTCGCTTGCGTGCACCCTCGCTAGGTCTGGGAGCTCCGCGCACATTCACTGAGCCGAGGTCGCTCGTTAAATGACCGTTGTAAACGCGGGCCTACATTCTCCGCAGTGTCGCAGCTCATATTTCTATTCATGTTAGTTTTCTTTTGTTTCCACTTGTGTTATGGCACAGATGTTCAGTTTTTCGTACGCCAGCTCAGACCAATCATTGTCGCTGGGATGACGCTCAATATTTGATGCTGCTTCGTTTGGAATTCCAGGACGTGGTATAAAGCGACTTGAACACGTGAACACTGCACAAATGGCGTGGCCAGATGCTGCTTCCCCTTGAAAGGAAAGGAAGCCAGCTTTTACTAGTACTCTAGAACACACACCAATCTAGAACAAAACTGAATGCGACGCAGAAGTGATACTATTTCTCGAGAAGTTTGTACTTTTTTCGCCTTTGCTTTGAGTTGCATAAAATTATGTTTATTGAGGTACCATATTTATTTCTTCCACTGAATCACTACCAAAAAAAAAGCAGAAGGTACACGAAACAATGAATGCTGCGTCTGCATTACCTTCTAGCAAAACACTCATAACAATACACAGGCAAAATAAATCATCTTTTCTGATAAGACATTCAAAAATCTTCAGCAACATTCTCTGTGAGTTAAAAGCACTGGGTCAAAATTAAAATGCTTATTGCTTTGCTAATTATATATTACCTTACAATATATCACATACAATTACATGCTCCGTATGCTGCAACAGTTTGACTTTAGCAATAGTTTCGTCTGGTCAAAGAACCAGGCATGATCGAAAAAGCTTGCTGCAATAATGTGTCAGTCACGAATTTTTCCGCTGGCGCCTTCCATCCTATGGCATTCTGGACGCTTTGAAAGGCATTTTTGTCACCATAGCCACATAAAGTGTGAGGCTCATGACAAGGACGGCTGTATGCTCTCCTATATGCCCTCTTGTATGCTGTATGCTCTCCTGTATGCTCTCTTACTCTAAATCGTCAACAACGTTTTCTAAACACACATCACCCCGTCCTATTCCACGACATATCTGAGCTTCAGAGGACGGCTGTTTGCGTTCAAATAGTAGAATACTAAAGCTCTAAATTGTTAACAACTTTGTCTAAACATAGGTTCTCGACAATGTTGGCGTGTCATCCGGCGCGAAGCTCAAGGGACGGCTTTTAGCTCTCCCGTACTAGAGTACCGTGCACGCTAAATCATTAACCACTTTTAGGAGCGAAGCACCTTAAGCCACGAGTCGTGGGTCCTCGATGTATGTAGTAGTAGCAGTAGTACTAGTAGATAGCCACCTCTAGTTTAGTCCTTGAAATGTTCACTGGATGGTGGTACTTGTATATGATAAATATATAATGAAAAGATGCGAGATGGCTGTACTTGGAGTGTTCACTAGAAGGACGGGCGGTCTGACGAACGGACAGACATAGACATGGACAGATGGACAGATGGACAGACGTTCAGACAGACAGAAACACAGACAGACAGACAGACAGACAGACAGACAGACAGACAGACAGACAGACAGAGAGATGGCCGGACGGTTGGACAGATGGATGGGCGGACGGACGGGCAGACAGAAAGGCAGAGATACTGACGGAAGGACAGATGGACAGATGAACAGACGAACAGACAGACAGACAGACAGACAGACAGACAGACAGACAGACAGACAGACAGACAAACAGACAGACAGACAGACAGACTCATGGGCGTTTGCATGGACAGACGGACGCACGTACGGACGGGCGGACGCACGTATGGACGCATTGATGGAGGTATGGACGGACGCATGAATGGGCGCACAGATGGATGCATGGACGGACGCACAGAGGGACTGAAGGACAGAAGCAAGAATGAGCGGACGGATGAACAGAAAGAGGAACGGACGGATGCTTTGCCCAACTCGTAATCATTGACTCCGTGCATATGCTGTCGTTTATCGTGAGCGCGCTAAGGGCCTTTGTACGTCTTACTGGTCTCCCATGGTCGAGTGCAAAGTAATCGAAATGGTTTAACTTTTTTTCTAAACTCAATGCAGTGCAAGATTTTCTTCAGAAAAGTCGTGGGGAACTTTAGCTGTGCACAGGTGCCGGAGCATTTTTCATTGAAATGCCGTGAGGTGACTGCGTTTTCTTTTACGGGTGAAACTCAGGCCGGGGGTTGTTCCCTCCTCCGTATGTAGCATGCAGCCACCTCTAATTCATCACCTGCTCCATAGATGGCATTGCGTGTATATGCCTTTGGAAATAATATACCTGGATGTCAATAGTGATTTTCGCAGCAGACCCACGGAGTGAATGATAATGAGTGGGGTGAACGTCCATTCTTTCATCTGTGCAGCCAATCATCCGTGCATTCGTCAGCTTGCCCGTCGATATATCCATCCGTGCTTCTGTCCATCTGTCTGTCCGTGCCTCCATGCTTCTGTTCGTCCATCTGTCTGTCCGTCTGAGCTTCCATTCATACGTCCGTCCACCCGTTCGTCCGTCTGTCTGTCCGCGCGTCCGTTCATTCATGCGTCCGTCCGTCTGCCTGTCCATCCGTGCTTTCATTCATTCTTGCCTCCATTCATCGGTGTTTCCGTCGATGAGTTCGTCTGTGCGTCCGTACCTCTTTCCGTCCGTCCGTCCGTCCGTCCGTCCGTCCGTTCTTGTTTCCGACCGTACGTCCATTCGTGCGCCCGTCAGTCTGTCCTTGGTTCCTTTCGTTTGTCCATGCATCCGTGCCTCTGTCTGCCCGTCCATCCGGACACATGAAGGAAAGAACACACGGACAGACGGAGGCACGGATGGACTGACAGGCGCTCGAATAGATGGGCGGTCGGAAACAAGAATGAATGAGCGTGCGGATGGATGGACGCTTGGCCCCACTCAACGTAATTCACTTCATGAGTATGCTGTGATTTGTTTACAGTCTTGCTGTGCAGCTACGGCTTGCTGAATTAAAGCGTTAACCTCGGAACATTGCTTATATACTTTCTTTTTCACCTACGAGGTTACGACGCCTCTAAGACGAACGACATACAAGCTTTCAGTAAAGAGGACCATTAAATATTGATAGGCACTAACAATCTCGCTTCAAGACCTCACTAGAAGACAATGCAGGCGCTGGAATTTTTCCCGACGACCATAATAACTTGATGTGGGAAAAGGACTGGTTAGTTAGCTAATCCATCTTTCGAAATGGTAGAGTATGGGGTGGTGATGTTGCGGTACCGTTGCGTGTTGCTGCTGAAGAGGTAGTTGTTCTGATTACGCGGGAACATTATCCGAATCTGTCAGAAATCCGTAGTGATTTCGCAAGGGTGCATTCTACGAACAAGGCTTGGCAAGACGAACATGGCTGCAGTGATCACAATGCTCTTCAAAACTGTGACCACTTTAAAAGCCGGGCTCACCTCCAGTTTAAGATCCAGTCATCTGCGCTTTTCACAGTTTTAGTTACGCCTTTGCCCAAATGTACAGGTGAGGTGTATATGCTTAAAAGGCACACGCACTCTTTACAGCAGGCAAAAGCAGGAGTGAAAATGCCGTGTTTCTTAGATGTTATGTCTCAACTCGGTCTTAAAGAATCTACTCAACGGAGGGAGAGGGAAATAGATAAAAGAAGTGAAGTCGCAACAAAACGACCGGTAGTTTTAGCAGGCTAAGTACAGTCGTACTGCCCGGGTAAAGTGAATGGAACGGCCGAGCTAAAGTCACTCTATTGTTACCCTTATACGTGCCTAAACAAGCCAGTGCTGTTTTGCGTCACTGAATTTCACACGTTAGTGTGCCACAACAGTCACATAAATAGTTTTCAAGCGTAGGATGGCATCAGCACAGTACAAACGACTGGGTTGTGTTTCAAATTGTTAGATTACCCTATGTGAAGTGTCGAGCGTACAAAGACTCTAAACTCGTAAAAATTAAAAAAGAAAAATGCTTTTCAGCTTCTTCTTAAGTTTATGGGGGTACGGTGGTTTGTGAGATAGTGAGACTTTTTTTTACAACCGTCAAACCTACAGGACGAGTATATGTAGTAATTGTTGGCACAAGACTAGAATTATTTCACTGTTCCTTAGTAAGCAAGGTTCGACTGATTCCAACCTATACAAAATTAGGTTATTTCGCTCAGCCAAAAACGCAGGGAGTAGTATTTCGTTTCTCAAATACTACAAAAACTATGACGCAAATAATTTTACAAATGTGGATGCATTCAGGAGTATAACATGGAGATATGCAGACTTGTTCTAGTAGGTGATGTTATCACTAATGCATACAGTACCTTACAATAATGTCTCCAGTTATTTTTTTAGTTCATTAGGACTCACTAGCTCTGTAGCAAATATATTTATATTGGTCTTCTCCAAATCCGTCGATGAATACTGCAACATGTGTAAAAATATATACATTCCTATTGAAAATATTCTACAGAAACCATTTGAAAGTTTTCTATGTTAAAATAAAGTAAGCTATAGGATATGAACCTCAGGAACTCTCTACGGTTTAATGTTTTTAAATAGTAACAGTACTACTGTTTTTAGACTCACGTGGTGTTCTGCTGAACAGAGGTGAACTGTTTAAATTAGTGTTCGGGTCACACTATCCCTGAGCTTGCGGAAACAGTAGTTCGGCAAGACGTACTCAACAATTTCTCAGAAGTCAGCCACTAACTTGTAGCAGTATAACAGAAGTACTGAAGACCAAAGTGTTATGGCATCATTGCACTATTAGCGTAAAGGTTGATGGAACAACAATCTGGGCAAACTTCCCTCTTTTCCTTCAATTTCTTTTTTCTTTCTTTTTCTATGTCTATTTCTTTGAATCTCCTTTTTACTCTAAACGTTTCTCCTTCTCTAAACTATTGAACATGTTGCGATAAATGTTGTCAGCGCAGTGCGCTCGGACAAAATATAGGAGTTTACGATAAGAATTTTAGCTAACTCCAAAGTCGTTTTCACGGAGAAGGAGGAGCTATGCTCAGCGTCGTTGCAAACGGATGCGATGAGTTTCTAGGGTTTTCTATAGTAGCATTCTCATGCCAACAGTTTTAACATAATTTCCGCCAGTGATTGGCCAGTGCTTCACTGCCACGCCATTTTTGGAATGCGAAGCATTTTTAGCGAACTTTGGCGACTTTGGGCGTATCTATCTATCTATCTATCTATCTATCTATCTATCTATCTATCTATCTATCTATCTATCTATCTATCTATCTATCTATCTATCTATCTATCTATCTATCTATCTATCTATCTATCTATCTATCTATCTATCTATCTATCTGCCCAGTTAAGGGGGTGCTCTCGTAGTCACCCCTTTAACTTGGCGTGAACATAATTTAGCATGGGAGGGTAAGATGGTTTGTCGAATATGGCATGCTGGTTAAGAAATAAATAATGTCCCAATCCCGTCGTATACGTCGTCAAACACTTCCTGCCAGACAGTGGCACATACTCAGGGACGGGTAAGTGTCGCTGGTAAGCGGGTATGTGCCAAAGGTGATTGACACTCAGGAACGACGAGAACAGACATGGGCAATTTTAACGCTTGAGCAGTAAGCAATACCCGACGTTGGCAGCGTTGACCCAATGAAGGCATAGAATAAATGTCAGTGTCAAGAAAAACCTGACATAAGCAGCGTTGGCCACACGACGAATGCAAATGATAAATTTTAGGGTCCCAGCAGAAAACGAACACAAGAATTCTGCGTGGCAGTCAAGCATTCTACCGCAGAGCTACGCCAGGTCTCGGAACTACTTATGAAAGAGACGCTAATCTTTGTGAAACGTCAATAGTGGCTGCAGTGCTGCCTGCCCATTTTTATAAACATTACTTCTGTACTCCTTTCATACAGCCGTCACATCAGGTTAACGTCAATTGTGGTGAGGTGCCATGCGCTAAAATCGAATTAAGTAGCAGTGTCAAGGGCCAGCATGTTCGCGAGCATCAGTGCTTCTTATCAGCTTCTAGTGTTGCTAAAGCACATTTCCAGCTGACATCATTGTGCAAGTGGAAAACTGGTTATATAAACATCTGCAACGCTTCAACATATGTCTCTGTGTGCCACATTTGTACATATATTTAGCGTCATTTAAATGCGTGTCGATAAATAAAAAAATGCAACACGATCACCTTCCCTCCACGTGCTTTGCATAAAGTTGATTCCAAGGTAGGTGGGATCTGCCGAATTTCTTTAGTAAATTGATTACACGAAGACTGCCAGTCTTCATTCAAGTCAGTAATGAAGCTCTTTTTTCAAAGAACAAATATTGAAAACGTGGGTTTTGTATTCATATATGCTCTTGCCCGAAAGGCTGGCCTGGAAAAAAAAAAAAAACGGCAGGCCTGCTCGGTAGACGCGCAGCTCAGTCACAGCGAAAGCTAGAAGAGCAGCTTTTCAGAGCCTTTTCAAAACACTGATTGGGTAACTACTGCAAGCACACTTGCTTGGTACCCTATAGGGCGTTAATAATAAACATTTGGGCAGTAGAACGGCATTCACTAAGCTATTTTTCGTCATTCTTTTGAGAAGCTTGGTACCTGCTAAGCACTCGCTAGAAATTTTGTGCCATTTGCCCATGCTGTGGCTGACGACAATTATGAATTATGGCTGAAATGGGTATGTGCCATAGTTATTCGGGAAACAAGAACAAGATTTTGTAATGGGTTGGAGCATTCGACAGCCCACTCTTTACGCTAATTGCATTGAGCGACGATTGGTTGTTCTTTCGCTGCTGTCACACGCTTTTTAAGTTGTATTAACGCGATTGCTTCCCCGACACAAGCCTGCCTATGGCAAGCTTGACGACAAGTCAGAAGCACCGGAGTAGCTCAGTGGTATAGAAGACTGGGCTGGCACCCAGCGGACCTGAGTTCGAGCTCCACTGTGCCATTGGTGCTAGGTCATGCCTGCCTAAGGCAAGTTTAACAACAAGTTATAAGCACCGGCGTAACTCAGTGGTGGAATATTGGGCTAGCACGCAGTGGACCCGGGTTCAAGCCCCACTGTGTCATTATTAAATTTTTTTTCTAATTCGGATGCGGTTACGGACACCAGCGGTGGCGGCGGCAGGCAGCATGCAACTGCGCGTGACCTGAGTTGTGATCTCATAATAACTTTCGCTGTAAAAAGTGGCAAATCCCTTGTACAGTGTGAATCCATGATATGAGAAGCACGAAAGAGAAAGGTTGATATGTTCATTTAAATTCGTTACAACGTTAAGAAGTAGAGATTAAATATGCCGTACAGGACTTCCGTGTCATGATTATGTTTGGATGTGTCGTCTACCTTCGTCATCTATTCACGTCACAAGATGCCAAATTTAGTATAAGCAAAGCTATCGAAACGGCCGCGACCACCTTATGAACGTGGTACGTTGTCGTGTTCTTGCATGACACGGGTGTCATGATTATCATGTTTGCACCGGTCATATACCACCGTCATCCATTCACGTCACGTAACACCAAACTTGGTATATGTGGAGCTAGCGAAACGGCCGCGAGTGCATCATGAAGGGCCAAATATACTCCAACGTGACGTTGACGCGCGCGCACGCTGGGCGCAGCGACGCTATACGTTAGCAAACTGCGACAATCCTGTAGTGTCAAGCCAGGCGGGACCAGTGCGATATCAGCGTCCATCGGCGCAAAATGCGCTGATGCCCAGAGATACCCGTTACCAAGACATCACTGCGTCTGCTTCTTTTCGTTAAGGAAAGACGCTGGACGCGCTGAAACACGCGTGCGTCAAAGGAACGCAGCGTGGCGTGCGCCTGCGAGTATATGGCAGGACCGGCGCCAGGCGTGCCCACGCCGGTGTGACGCGATGAAACGAACGCTACGCGCACGCGCGCCGTGTCACGCCGGCGCCTTGACTGTGGCATCAAGTCATGTTGTCACATGACACACATCCTAGGATTATCTTGTTTGCACCAGTCAATTACCTTCGTCATGACGTCACGTAATACCGAATTTGGCATACCTGAAGCCAGCGAAATGGCCGCAAGCTTTTCATGTATGTGGCATGTAGTCATGTTGTTACATGACACACATGTCATGATTATCATGTTTGCATATGTCATCTACGTGTGTCGTCTGTTCGCGTCACATAATACCGAGTTTCGTACATGTGAAACTAGCGAAACGGTCGCGAGTGGATCATGAGCGTGTTGTTACACGCTCATGATGTAGCGTGATGTGGTCATGTTGTTACATTGCACGCATCTAATGTTTATCATGTTTGCAGCAGTCTTATACCTTACTAATCTATTCACGTTCCGTAATATCAAATTTGGTATATGTGACGCTAGTGGAACGGCCGCGAGCGCATCATGAGTGTGGTATGTGGTCATGTTCTTAAATGACACGCATATCATGATTTTCATGTTAGGGTCTGTCACTTGTGTTTGCCATGTAATCATGTCATACCATACCCGTTTTGACACATGTTATGTGAACGAAACCACCGCAAGAGCAGAAGGACTATGAAATGTAAATCTTGTCATTCATGACAGACATGTGATGATTTTCAAGTTATGACTAGTCAAATAGCTCGTCATACAGTCATGTTATGCCATACAAAGTTTGGTATCAATACCAGTTTCACGACGGCCAGGAGAGCTAAAAGTCGTGGGTGGATAGATAGATAGATAGATAGATAGATAGATAGATAGATAGATAGATAGATAGACAGATAGATAGATAGATAGATAGATAGATAGATAGATAGATAGATAGATAGATAGATAGATAGATAGATAGATACGCTCAAAGCCACCGAAGTTCGCTAAGAAATGCTTCGCATTTAACAGCGTGAAGCAACGCATCTCTTACGCCAACTCTCTAAAAAAAGAGCGAGTAAAAAGGGCGTTTTTTTGGTCCCACAACAATAATCGTCATCTATATTGCGTTCTATCCATCCGCTATCGCTCCACGCCCGGTACATTACGGTCACGATCGACATGCCCATTATTAGGGTTACATTGCATTCTCGTTAGGAAAGTGGCCAGCGCCAAGTTTTCAAGAAAGGAAGCGCACGCAAGCCTGATGACGATTAATGTTGTGGGACAAAAAGACACAGTTAAAGAGAGAAACTTAACTGTAACTAAGCTACACGGTTATTGTCAAGCCAAGGCTCGTGGTAAACCTTTTTTTTTCGTCATGACCTCGGTAACGCTCATTCTCGTTTCGTTGGCGAAGTTTTATTGTGCACTGTTTCACCAGGAAGCACAAATGGGTACTCATTTTATAGAAGCAAGATGCAGCTATTTTAAGATAAAATTACATTATCACACAAAAATTGTGTTTGCACGGTTCCATGACTTTCAGCAGTGTTGTGCAAGCTTCGTACGTTTAAAATGTCATCAAATGGAGTGTCCCAGAACTACCTCTATAGGTGAGTTCTTAATAAAATTGTACTGTCAGCGTGAATACTTTATTGGCCAATATGGCTTGAAAATTTTCCATTTCATAGCAATTTCGATTGTATTGGGCATCTCATTTATGTGAAATATTGCACCCAGAGGAGCAGGATGAACTCGCTCAATAATAAGTAGAGTTCATCGCTTAGAAAAGCTTTTTTTATCTGGAGGAAGAAAAAGAGTGGTTGGATTGGATTAACTTTTATTTGGTCCTCCAAAATACAAATCCCTGTGTTGCGGGCAGCTCCCACGTGGGGACTGAGATGCCAAGCACCTCAGCCGCCTCGCGGGCTTGGTGGACAGCCCAGAGCTGATCTGCCAAGGACGAGCTGTGGATTGCCGCCTCCCATCTTGCAGAGGTGATGTTCACTATATAAGCAAATTCGGTGCACTGCCAGAGCATGTGTTCTAATGAAGCTATTTCCCCACTATGTGGACAAAGATTACTTGGGTATAGGTCAGGGTACATGATGTGTAACATTTTCAAAGTAGGGTACATCAGCGTTTGCAAAAGCCTTAATGTAAGTGCTTGGGGCCGGGTTAGATTTTTGTGAGGTGGAGGGAAAATCCTTCTAGACAGGTAGAAATGTTTAGTGAGCTCGTTATATGTTGTGAGAATTTCCCGGTTATCCCCCTCACTGGTAGAACGCATCCTCGGGGAGGCGCGGTTGGAGAGTTCTCGCGTCGCCTGGTGTGCTGCTTCATTGGGATTGGAAGGGGAATCGTTGATTTGCCCAAGGTGAGCGGGGAACCAATTCAGAAGATGATGTGTTATGTTCTTGCCTTGCAGTATTCTCAGGATTTGTTCAGAGACCGTCCCCTTCACGAACGCCCGTAGTGCTGCCATGGAATCACTCAAGGCGACTTCAATGTTATCCATCTTGAGTGCTAAGGCGATGGCCACCTGTTCCGCAATGATTGGGTCTTTCGTCCTGACCATCGCTGAGTTGACGACAAGGCCAGCCCCATCGACCACCACTGCCACAAACGCTTTCCCATTGGCGTAGGAAGCCGCGTTAACAAATACGACCCCTCGTTTCTCGTTTGAGACTTGACGAGGTATAGTCCTGGCCCTCGCTACTCTTCTTCCGACGTTGTGTTCTGGATGCATGTTTCTTGGTATAGGAGACGCCATGATATTCTCCCTGATGTTGTCGGGGATATCATTGTAATTGCGTCTGATTGCCATTGGGTATTGGCCTAGCTCCTGCAGGATTATTCTCCCCGACCTTGTTGTAGATAACCTTGCATACTTTGCTATCTCTTGGGCTTCTGCTATTTCTTCGAGCGTGTTGTGAATGCCAAGCTCAAGCAGACGCTCGGTGCTGGTATGTATGGGTAGGCACAGGACCTTCTTGATAACTTTCCTGAGGAGCACAATCAGTGTCTCGGACTCTGCTCTTGACCAGTTGTGCAGTGCTGCCTTGTACGTGAAGTGGCTTAGAACAAACGCATGCATCAACCTGATGAGGTTGTCTTCCTTGATCTTATTTCTTTCGTTGGCCACTCTGCGTATGAGGTGCACCGCACTGTCTGTTTTCCAAGTTAACTTGGGTATAGATTTGCTGTTGGCGCCGCTAGACTCTATCAGCATGCCCAGGACTTTGACAGAGTCGACCCTCTGGATGGCATCCCCTTGATTTGTACGATGGTCGATGTCTATCTGGTTTAACGGCTTCCATCCCTTGGGCTTCGGTCCCTGGCGTGCAGTCCGATACAGTAAAAGTTCTGACTTATTCGAGGAGCACTTGAGCCCACAAGGACAAAGGTACTCTTCTACGGTGTCAATCGCCTCTTGCAGGGCGCTCTCAATCTGCCCCTCACTTCCACCTGTGCACCAGATGGTAATGTCATCTGCGTAAATGCTGTGCTTCAATCCATCAATGCTCGATAACTTCTTTGACAGTCCAATCATGGCAATGCTAAACAGCATTGGTGAAATCACTGCCCCTTGCGGCGTGCCCCTTGCTTCTAGTTCGATTGCTGCGGTCTCGATATCTGCAATCTTCATCACGGCTTTCCGATCTGTAAGAAAAGACCATACGTAGCCATAGAAGGCTTTTCCCAGACCAAGCTTGGAAATTGCTTTGAGTATGAATGAGTGGTGGATGTTGTCAAACGCTTTTTTTATATCTAGGCACACAATGGCTCTCACGTCTCTGGTTTTGTTGTCGATGACCTGGTGTTTGATAAGCTTCAATGCATCTTGTGTGGATAGCCCTGCCCTGAATCCAATCATATTGTGCGTATATATGTCGTTATCTTCCCAGTACTTGTTTATCCTGTGCATTATGGCATGTTCTGCAATCTTGCGGATACATGATGTCAAGGATATTGGCCTCATGTTGTCCAAGCTAGGGGGCTTTCCTGGCTTAGGAATAAGGATCGTCCTGGCCAGCTTCCACTGCTCTGGCACCCTGCCTTCTTTCCATGCTGCATTGATCATATCCTTCAGGGTTTTAATTGAATCGTCATCAAGGTTATGAAGGGCCTTGTTTGATATACCGTCCGGGCCAGGAGCCGACCTGCCGTTGAGATCATGCAAGGCTTTTCTGATCTCCTCGATGTTAAAGTCGCCCTCAAGACCTGGATTGGGCCTGCCCTGGTACTGTCTACTTGGTGGTACCAATCCTCTTTTGATTGGGAGGTACTTATGCACGAGCCGCTGCAAAACTTGCTGTTCTGTAGTGCGCCCTATTTCTTTATGCGAAATTCGAGCGATAACATGCATTTGATTCGTTTAGGTGGTGTTTTCGTTGAGGAGATGCTTAACATATTCCATGTCTTGCCATTGCGCATCTGACCATCGATGGAGTTGCAGATTTCGTCCAATTGCTGCCTGGATAGTGCGCGACAATGTTCCTCGATTGATCTGTTTACCTCAGCTATCTTCTTCCTCAGTCTTCGGTTCAGGCGCTGACCCTTCCAACGGTTCAGTAGTGCTTGCTTTGCCTCAAGAAGATGAGCGAGCCGGCTATTCATTCTTTCAACCGGAAAATCTGTGGTAATGGTGGAGGAGACGGATTTGATGTCATCTTTCATCTGTTTGACCCACTGCTCCAAGCCTTGTTTGTGGCCGTCTTGTTCCCTTTCCATCCTTATCTTCCTGAACTTATCCCAGTCTGTGAAGTGGAATTCTCTCTGCTTTTTACGTTCCATGGAGAAGGTAGTGGCAAGAATGCAGTGGTCACTCCCTAGGTCTACAGCAAGGTTCGTCCACTGGGCCTTCCTGATGTTCTTTACAAATGTAAGGTCCGGGTTGGAATCCCTGCAGCAAGATGTATGAAGCCTTGTTGGTAGGCTGGGGTCTGTGATTAGCGTGAGATCAAGTTCACTGGCACTTTGCCAAAGTCGATTCCCTTTCCCAGTGTTGTACTTGTAACCCCATGTATGATGAGGGGCGTTGAAATCACCTACTATGACGAGTGAGCATTCCCCGGCGATATTAACAGCTTTCTTTAGAACCGTCTTGAACTCTTGCTTGTGGTCTTTTGGACTGCTGTATATATTAAGAATGAAAATGCTCTGACGGTTGCTGGTACCTGGCATGATCTCTACCATGACGTGTTCCAACCGGCCTGCTTCTATCTTGAGGTCGTGGGTTACGTGCGTTAGTTTGTAGCATACGAAGGTGCAGACTCCCCAGATGAAGAGTGGTGAGCGGCTATTTTTTTTTTGCAGGAAGGAAGTTCAATGATCCGGAATTCATGGGTAAAACAAGCGTCTTTCCTGCTTCTCGTAAACACAAAAAAAAATCGACAGCCATGCAAACACTGCCTTGCTTTGAATAGACGTATAGGTATTCAGTGTAACTAAATTTCGTGAAAACTAAAAAAAATCTCAATAAGAATCGTCATGGTTTTGATAATTTCACCGTATGTTACTAGGCCTTAGTTATTCATTTTTACACTAAAACAACCTTGCTGCTTTCTTTCTTTCTTTCTTTCTTTCTTTCTTTCATCATTTCTTTCTTTCTTTCTTCATTTCGCTTGTATATTGGTTTAGCTGGGAGTTGCTTTCGCGAAAGCTTATACCACGTTAATCGGAATATCTGACATTGCAGCATGCGATGTTTGCGGCACCGGTTGAAATATTTAACATCTGCTGTGTCACTGTCCTCGATTGGCCTCAGACATACAAGTACTTGCGAACGCGATGCGGCGACTGGATGATCGGCCGTTTCACATGCAGGTGCTATTACAGCAGCGTCCACATCCGTCGACAGCCCACAAGGCAGTGAAAGCTCTCTTGTGTTTCTTGGGAAAGACAGGTTTGTGTGAACGCCTCTGACTTGAAGTGGAGCTCTATACGCTACAGTGAAGTTACTGTCTGTCGCTCCCTTTTACAGAAAAGCTGTTATGAGTTCACAACTCGGGTCACGTGTTATGATCACGTGTTATGAGTTCACAACTCGGGGCATGTTGTCCGCCGCCGCCGCTGCCACCACCGCCACCGGTTTCCGTAACCACATCGCGCGAAATTAGAAAAAATCAACCTTGCACCCTTGACACAGTGGGGCTTGAGCGCGAGTCCACTGGGTGCCAACTCAATAATCTACCACTGAGCTACTCCGGTGCTTGTGACCTTCTGTCAAACTTGCCTTAGGCTGGCTTGATGTTGGGAAAGCAATCGCATTAATACGACTTATAAAGCGTTTTACAACAGCGAAAGAACAACCAGTCGTCGCACAATGCGAGTAGCGTAATGAGTGGGCCGTCCAATGCTCCAGCCCATTACAAAATCTTGTTCTTGTTTCCCTCATAACTGTGGCGCATACCCACTCCAACCTTAATTCCTCATCCTCGTCAGCCACCGCATGGACAATTGACACATTATTCCTTGCAAGTGTTTATCTGACACCACACTTCTTAGAAGAATGACGAAAAATAGCATAGCGAATGCCGGCTTACTACTCGAAAGCTTATTATTATTTCCCTAGTGGTTACTAAGCTAGTGTGCTTGCTGTAGTTACCCAATGAGTGTTTTGAAGAGGCTCTGAAAGGCCACTCTTCTAGCTTTGACTGTGACTTTGCTGCGCCTACTGTGCAGGCTTGGCGTTTTTCTCGTTTCTTTCTCTCTTTTCTTTCTTAATTTTCTTGTCCACTTCCCTAATGCCCCAGTGTAGGGTAGCCATTCAGAAGTCTTTCTGGTTAACCTCCCTGCCTTCTCCCTTTTGTGGCTTCCTTCCTTCCTTCTTTATTTCTCTTTCTTTCCTCCTATCTAGCCGCGCTGGTGCCTTTCTAACGCTTCCCGGCCTTCATATCAAAAATTGGACTTTTGTCCATGCGCTTAGCAATGCAATGCTTCCGATGGTATATGCAACAACAAGAGTCATGCGTAGATGCCTAGGAAACAGTCAATCGGTGTTGTGTTATCCTTGCGTGTTGCTGCTGAATAGGTAGTTGTTCTGATTACGACAATAAAAAATGACGAGTTACATACGTGAAAGATTATGGTTGACATATCAGAAATGGCTAATCGCTGGCAACCTCACAATAGAGAGGAAACAAGTTTTCGAAAAACGGCATATGCAAGAAAACAGGCCACGTTTTTGCGCACTCGCAGGCACAGCATTTTTGGCCTACAAAGCCGCTGCCACATCCGTCACTTCGAAATCTGAAGTCCACTTTAAGCTTCACTTGAAAATGAAGTCGGCACCTGAATTTTTGCTGACAGTCCACACAGTCAAAGCCACTCGTGCGGTCTAGAGAATGGAGTTGCACTAACTGTTTCGTCAGCCAACGACCGATGGCGACATTGTTTGATAAGGGCGTTTATCGGAACTCGCTGATTCTGACGTTGTCCGCGTGAATTGCACGTAGAATAAGAGACAGTGAAGAACACCGTTTCGGAGAACATTGCAGTCATGCACGCTAGCGATCATGTCATCTGTGATGGAACAAAACGGAACAAATTCTCCTAACTGAATATGGTTGCCGGGTAAATTGTGGTTTACCAGTGACTACGAAGTGATTATAATGGCCATTATCTTATATAACAATCCAACATAGCCCCCTCTCCACAACGGCATAGGTGTACGACAAAACCTCTCTTGAAATTAGCGTTCGCAGAGAAGGATGGTCGTATGTTTTTCCGATTACGCATATTTGTCGCACAAGACAACTGTTTTACATACATTTTGATATCTTTATGTCACGCTGATGTAGCGATTAAATTAACAATTACGCTAGTGAGCTGTCTCATCGACAAACCTGAAGCATAAACAAAAAGAAACATTGAAGTACTGATAATTTATCAAACACTTCAATAAATTGCGTGCGACGCGGTATTCTTTGAAGAGAAGTGGGACTTTTGTGTTTCCTAGGGTCTGAAGCGCAAAATAGAACATGACACTTCACACAAAAAAAAAGAAGTGAGCACTGCCGGTAGAATTGCAATAGTCCGAAGGCCGGTCATGTGGAATGCGGAATGGGCGTCGTTGTAGTTTTTCTTATGCGGTGGACTTGCGGCTCGCCTGCCCTCAGAGCGCTGACTTGAAATGTGAAGGACAAAGACCAAAGGCACTTGGAAATTAAGAGCAGCTGCCGTGCGATGTCAGATTGACTGCAAAGTTTGTTCGCTTTTTTGCACTTAGATTTAGGGTGGCTCCTTTGCTGTTGTCTCATTCGTTGTTACACTTGGTTTCCGGCCTGGAGAGACTTCTTATTTGCCATGCAGAATGGGCGTTAAGATACAAGAACGCGGGCTCACCGACTTTCATGTGTATTTCTTGTTCTATATGAAGCGTACGGAGAAATCCGATTAATCTGGCGCTCGGGCAACGCGGACATTATTAACTTCCGCTGTCGAAGAAAGCTCGAGCTTCTAAAATTGGAATCGTGATAGACAGCGCAGGAGCACTCCTCCACCGGAAAGTAAGGTCAGCAGCATTCGTTATTTCCGCAAGAAGACTTTCGTTTGTCCACTCTCAATATAATTGCTTCTTACCCCTTGCACCGAAGAGCAATGAAGTTTTGGGAAAAGCTTTTTGTCTTCCTTACGTTAACTTTCCATCGTGCACAAGAATGTTGCTTGGGAAGAGAAATACAAGAACCGTTGCGCAGGAGCCAATGTCTCTTAGTATGTGCACGTGCGTGTGCGAGTGTGCGCGTTTGTGAGCGTGTTGCCGAAAACTATATGTCATTAATAGCTCTTCTTACACACTGCCTTACCTCATATAGTATCAGCCCATAAAACTGGGTCTTCCTTGTTCTGTAAGTCTTTAGGTCAAACTGTTGTATTCATACAATATTGAGCCACCACTGCGTGATCGCACAAGACAGAGCAATATTCTCACGTTTGGCTCACAATTTCACGTTGAAAGCTTTCCGAAAATGTTACTACTTATTCTCGTCGTCGAAGTTGTATTAAAGTGTTTGTGTGCACGTGCACGAACGTGCGTGTGTGTGTTTGTGAGTGTGTGTATGTTTGTGTGTGGGTTCCCAAGAGATTTATTGCTGTATGTTCCCGAGAGATTTATTGGTATGTGGGGTTAAGCGTCCCAAAACTACTATATGATTATGAGAGACGCCGTAGTGGAGGGCTCCGGAAATTTCGACCACCTGGGGTTTTTAATGTGCAGCAAAATCTGAGGGCCTACAGCAGTTCCGCCTCCATCGGAAATGCAGCCGCCGCAGCCGGGATTCAATTCCACGACCTGCGGGTCAGCAGCCGCGTACCTCAGCCACTAGACCATCGCGGCGGGGCACGTTCCCGAGAGAACTAGCAATCGGCTTAATAGGAGCACCAGTTTGCGTGGTCTACAAAAATGTGTGTAGGCCTCCCCACCTAGGCCAGGTGGCCCCGCGGCACGCGCGTTTCGCCACCTTTCTAGCGAAAACCGGTCGCTCCTCACCCCGCTTCCGCCTTCTGCCTGCGTTCTTTCAGCACGTTTCGGCGCTCTGCACGCGCTGTCGTGTCGTCGCCCTGCACGTGCAGCCCCACCTGTTACTTGCTGCGGAGGTTTAAAAAGTCGCAGCATATCGCCGGAATGAATCACGATGAATGGGGCGAAGCGTCCATCAGTCCGTCGATTTGTTCTTGCTTGCGTTCGTCCATGTGACTTTCCGTGCGTCTATTCGACCATACTTGCGTCCGTATGTGCCTCCGTACGTCCATCCGTGCGTCCATCCGTCCGTCCGCCTGTCCGTTCATCCATGCGTGCGTTCCTTCCTTCGTCCGTGCGTTCATCCGTCCGTCCGTGCATCCATCTGTGCATCCTTCCGTCCGTCCATGCACCCGTCCTTGTGTCCGTGCGTCAGTCCATGCTTGCGCCTGTTCATGTGCCTGTGCGTCTGTCCGTCCGTCCATGCGTTCGTGCGTCCATGAGTCCATTCGTCCATCCGTTCGTGCATCTGTCTATTCGTTGTCTGTCTAGCGAACCCTACAAGTACCGGCATCTCGCATATTTTCATCATATATTCATCATTTAAAGTACAGCCATCCAGCGGACATTTTAAGGACTACACGAAATGTGGCTACCTCATACTACTGCTACTACTATATCGTGGACGCACGACCCACGACTTAGGGAGTTTTGCTCCTAAATATGACGGGATGGATAATGTCAAAATATTTGTCAGACTTTGAAGATAGCGAAGCCGTATTTTCGACGACGAGCCGAGAGTACGCCGCCGTGAAATTTTGCTTTTAATGTTAGGGTAGAACGATTGGCGTTATAACGTGAATTTTAACAAGAAAAATGTATTTTCAGTGAACAGGTATGAGCGCTGTGCGTGAATACACTGCAAACAAAAATAACTGGAGCCGCAGTACAGCTGAGAAACCTACATTAAGAGAGCGAATTTGTGAGTCACTTGCGCTTATCAACTGGTTGTACGAGTCTATCCAGCAGCATGTTCAAGTAATCGATGTCCACGTGTTTTAGCGTTCTCAGTTACTGTATGTAACTTTGCCATTCATTTCATCTGATTTAACACGGGACGGCTTTCAGCTCTCCCATAGTAGAGTACTAAGTACTCTAAATCGTTAACCACTTTTTCTAAACTCACTTGTTTATTTAGGGACGGCTTACTGCTCTCCCATAGTTAAGTACCAAGTATTCAAAATCGTTAAACATTTTTTTCGTAACACACCGGCTTTTTCTGCCTCCGGCGCAGCCGCTGCGAGGCGGTTGCAGCGGGCCGCAGCCGTCGCGTGCTCTTCCCGATCCTAGAACGATTGTACTCGGAGCTGCTGTCTGTTTTGTCCTAGGAGCTCTTTTTCCTCGATGAATAGAAATTTCTTCGGCACTGGTCTTGCCCTTTTGTGTCGGTCTATGACGGACGAGTAAAACTTGTCTTTCGGCCGGCCTGGTATTGGTAGGCTGATCTGTCAATGCGCCGGCAGAAATGGCATGCCAACATGTAAATATGCAAAATGTACGTAATTATGTTTTATTTGTGTCTCTTGTTTACCCTGCAATATTTATATGTGTATCTGTCTTTTGTGACACAATCTTGTGTAGCTCGAATGTGTGAACCATGCACATGGTTCACACATTCGTGTGAACCATGTGCATGTTCTTCCCACGTCATCTCATAACCATTTTCATATAAATGACATCTGTTTTGTCATCATCGTTACTGTATGTGTAAGAAGAAAATGTTCTGCTAAAATGTTATTGACGTCTGTGACAATTGATTTCTTTAAACAGGTCGCAGTATACCGTAATTCTTGTTAGACTGCCTCATCAAGTATAAGGCCCACGAGACGGTTTTATGCTCTCCCATAGTTGAGTAAAGGTAGTGACATACGAATAGAGCCGATGGAGATGAAAATTGAATGCGATGATTGCGTGGTCTGAATTCTGTCCGCAGTTGTAAAAAAAATGAAATATTACTCTTCACTTATAACTGAAAACGCTTTTATTGCATCTCAACCTCAAATAACGTTTTGGAACGAATAACATTTAAAATATAATTTGTACAGTTTATTGCTGTGCTTAAAATGTAAGTTATCAAAAGCACCAGGGTGTTTTGATGTACAGCGGTTGCCTATCTGTACAGTGGTTGTACAGCTGTGGTACATCTACAGCGGTTGTCTATTTGCCGTAGCTTCAATTTCCAAACATCTTTTTTATACGAATATGGCCATTCTGTTTCTGCCCGTTAATAGTTGGTATTACTGTGTGCGTCAAAAATTTCTTGATATTAACAACACCGCGGAAGTATCGCCAAACTGCCACATTCCACTCTTGGCGCCATTGCTGCTCGCACTGCTTGCATTAGAAACGGTAGAATTTCACGGGCAGTCTTCAGTTCTTCGGCATTTTAAAACTTTTGTAACACCTCATAATGCAACAGGAGTGCGTGCCTGCTTTCCAAGATGACGAAAGAGCGGTGCCTTTAGTGCGCAAAATGTGAGATAGAAGCCAAAAGAAACATGTATTGTGTGCGCTATATGGGAAAACCGAGCAAGCACGGTCTGTCAGATCACCCATAATTTTTCGCTCTCTCCACTACGGTGGCGAACGGCACTGTACAAACTTGAGCCTGTCTTCTTTATTGAAAGACCCACTCCCCATTTAAAAGCACAGAGCCCACATTTTGGTCGTAGACAGAAAAATGGCATCCACATGTTTTGATGGGCTGGTGCCACAACCACTAGCAGTTCTACAGTAGAAGAATAGAAAATATTATACTCATGTTATTGGCTCGTTGGTTCATGGATCGTTGGCGAAATGCCGCAACCCATTGGGACCAATTTGTAGATGGTGTATTTGCAAAAGGCGTGAGAAATATAAATCACTATGCAATAGTACAAAACGAAGAAAAGAATTGCAAGATTTTTTAAATTCTGCCGGTATAAGTAAAATGAGCAAAGAAGTGTCTCAGACAGGCTGACCGACAATACGATCAGTGTATGACTTGATGATAACTGTAAATGTTCTTACTTAACCCTTTGTGTAGCCCAGCACCTAAAATAACTAGAAGGACAGGACTTATTCCCATGTTCCCATACTGTGAATGCCAATCACTCTTGGTAGTTGTGTACACGGAGGAGAGTACATCTTCCCCGCTAATAGTTGGGGACTAACATTAAAAGGGCCATGCCACACTTTTTGAGCATGGTCCGAAAACGCTGTGTATCGGTACTGGAGGCTCCCGAAAACACGCGAGCCAAATATTATAGCGCATCGCGGCCGGCAATTCATAATAAATGATCCAAGTCAGCCAAAAATTGCTTGCTGTTCCCTCGATAAACGGCAAAGGAAGCTCCAAAATCACTCGTAGAAGGCCTTCTACCTGCCATTGGCTGATTCGAACATGGCGCGCTTGGTAATTACAGGGATCGCCGTGCACGTAGGCCACGACTTGTCCACGCGTGAGCACGCGATCACACTGAAAACTCGCGTATTCGAAGAGAAAAAAGGGCTCAAGGTCACGAGGTTCGCCTAAAGTAGTTTTTTCCCAGTGCCAACCACCCTCTCTCTTTCCCCCCTGCTTAGTTTCCAGCGCTTTCGTCAGGACGAGAGAAGATAGATTGCGATTCTAGCGCGCGACACATCTCTAAAACTCCGCTCCTACTGGATGGATTCTTAAATTTCTTTTGTGGCGTTGTATAACTGAGGCCATAAGCTCCTTTGGCGAATTCGTTGGATGGTTACTTGCACTAGCCTTTCATCAGGTATAGAATGTTTGACAACTTATTCAGGCAGACTTCACAGCGAATATAATTTCCAAACATTGCCACTGTAATATACTATTCCGTATTGCAACCAACTCAGCGCTGCCCTCCAAAGGCGCACATTTGACCCATGGTATTACAGTAAAGCTTTCGGGAATTTATTGATAATTTTGCTTCAACTATTTGGCGACGCCCTCCTCGTTAGATGCAGTCCATGAACCGTAAGGCACTGTCTGCGCTCTAAAGGCTTGCTTATTACTAGAAGAGGGGGTTGCCTGGCTGCTGCCCTCGTTCCACCCGGATGGGACTCAGCTGATCGATGAAGGAGACGACTCCTCAGCTGGCAGCCGCAGTTGAATGCAGTGATTGCTCCAACGACGTTGTACTTGTATTCGTTGCTGGCAATGTATCAAGGCACTGCCTTCGTCAGGCACAAAACCTTGCTTGCCAAACTTTGACACGCGGCCTTTTTTTCTGGAGGACACAGAAATATACTGGAATCAACAAGGTTCTGGCATGTGTGCTAGCATCTCTAGGGGAATGCGGCGGGTGAACGGAACGCGATGCGAAAACTCTGCCACTCACGTGATGAGAAGAGGCGGTGACCCCACTTCTGCATTCTTTTTTTTTTTATGACGACAACAGCCGGCAGTTGTTTGGTACGTAACATAGAAGCAATAGTACCAAATATTGACAAGGGCAGTGGAGGCAATGGCTCTTTCAGTCATTAATAAGGCTTTTCTTCCAGTCTGAAGAAAAGAGTGTTTTATAGGTTGATTTCTTTATCTTCTCCTTCAACATATTCATTAAATCGTTATTCCTAAAGTGAAAACACACATTTCTTTTCTGTACTAGCCAGAAAAAAAATTTCCGCAAATCTACGGGCTTGACTAAAAAGGTCGTCGAAACGCGATAGTCTTCTTTCTGGAGGTATACTGCGTGAGACATGGACGCTATCTGTCAGTAACCTTGGAAATGAAAGCTTCTGTGAACCGCAGAGTTACTGATAGAGGGCAGCGGGGAAATGCATCAAGTGGCAACACCATATCGTCTTAGCACCATATCAAAATACCCGCTTTTGTCTGCATACCATAGCATCGCGTTGCCGGAGGAGCATAAGAAACACTAGAGCTTTTTAGAATAAGGTATCTATGCATTTATAGTAAAAACACACCACCTAATACTTACCTTATATTGATCAATGCACCTGATATATGCGTGATGGTATTGTTTTTAATGTATATTGTTTTTATTTTTAATGTATAATAATGACATCATTCTGGACGCACAATCGTCAATGAGAATGTTTACAGACGATTGCATCGTTTATAGGGCAATAAACTGCGAAAATGATAGGGGCGCAGTTCAAGACGACTTGGACAAGATAAATGCATGGTGTAAAAAATGGCAAATGCAACTTAATTTGGAGAAGACAATGTGTATGACGTTTTCTAGAAAGAAGGATGAAGCTTCGCCTTCCTATACTATAAACAAGAAGGTCTTAAATATAGTCTCTGAGTACAGGTATTTGGGAGTATTTTTCACGCCAGCTTTGTGTTGGCACCGTCATGTCGATTATGTGACAACTAAGGCTTGTAGATCGCTGTGGTTCCTGCGGCGAAACATGCGTGAGTTTCCCCAGTCCACGCGGGAATTACTGTACAAATCATGCGTGCGGTCGATACTCGATTACGCGAGTAGCGTATGGGACCCGCCCACTGCCTTCGATAAAGATAAATTGGAAAAAGTGCAAAACATGGGCGCCCGTTATGTCCCGGGAAACATTATTAAGAGCCACTTCAGCATGACGCGCTGCAAGCAAGCTTTACAATGGGAACAGTTGGTCACACGCTGGGCTAAGCAGCGTCTGAAGCTTTTCCATGATGTATACTTATCTCGAACTTGTATTCCTCGTGGCAGTTACATCTTTTTACCTCATTACGTGTCTGTATGAGCCGATTACATTTACAAAGTGCGGGAGTACTGATGTAAGACAGCAGCGTTCAGTAATTATTTTTCCCTAAAACGGTTTCCCAGTGGAATCGATTACCTCCAGCGATCGTTGCCGCTGTTGGTGGTGATTAATTTCTTCCTTTGTTAGAGTCAAGTGAATTGTTCAGTTGATGACGGGTGTTTTGTTGTGCGGTATACATATTGAATTTGTTTTTCTGTATGTTACCCGCTGGCATTTTTCGTACATTTTTGTCAATCTCCATCATGTTGTGTATTCAGTGTACTTCCTACTATCTGGATAGGCTGTACTGTAGTTGCCGCAAATTGAGCTTGTGTTCTCTCTTGTAATCATGTTTTATTCCCCCCACTGTAATGCCTTATGGCGCTGTGGTTATCAAATAAATAAATGAACAAATATTTGCTTTTTGATCAACAACGTTGAAAAGTTAGAATGCAGCCACTAGATCAAGAGGTCTGGGCGTAGAGAATGTGGTGAAGCTTTAGTTTGGTTGACAGACACAGAAAAAGACAGACAGACCAAACTGCTTGAAGTATCCCAAGAAAGACCATCGCCCTTAAAAATGTGAAAGTACCTCAAGAAGATCCCGTGCCACAAGTGTTTAATGGCGGCATCCTCGCGAAAAAGAAAGAATGAGAACTTTCAACGAAGGAAGCTAATATATAGTACATTGTTTGATAGTATATTGCCACGTTCAATTTCCCAAGTTTTGGTTATCGTCCCAAAACACCACACGATTCTCAGCACAAACCGCGCCTGCAGTTTTCTAGAGGGTTCCGGACTGTAGTAGATCATTTCGATAAGATCACGCCCACTGTGCGAATGGTACAGATTGTTCTGGAACGCTCGCCGCCGCCAGCGATAGCGCTAGAACATTCGACGGCGGGAGTATAAATGCCGACGCGCTTCGCCGCTTGTCGGTTGTTGATCGAAGGCCGACGCTCCGTTCGCCGCTATCAGTCTGAGACTGCAATCTGTGCGAGACTGCTGCTGTAATTGGACTTTCTGTTTACCGGGCACAGGTTCGCCCAAATAAACAGTTATATTCCAACAAGAAGTCTCCTGTCTTCGGCCACGTCACGACCCCGTGACATTTGGTGGAGGTGCTGCTTCGTTCATGTACCGGACGCCCCCGTCAAGCCGTGAACCCAGCCCACGTCGCGGAGAAGACACCGACGCCAACCAGGAGCAGCGAACAAGCCGCCGACAGCAAGGGCTACCACCGGAGTACGGGCTTCTACACGACAAGCCGCGGAAGACCAAGGCCATGACCGCGACTGCAGCGACAATGACAACCGCAGCGTCCCAGCCCACGATGGTCATGCATCAACCCAGGGAACCACCAATTTTCCATGGGTCATCGTTCGAAGAACCGGAGTCCTGGCTAGAGACATACGACCGTGTGGCCGCCCTCAACCACTGGGACCATGACGAAAAGCTGCGTCGTGTGTTCTTCTATTTAGAAGACACCGCAAGGACCTGGCTCGAAAATCGGGAGTCCACGCTCCGAACGTGGGATGTTTTCTGCGGCGCATTCCTGCAAACGTTCGCGAGCGTCGCTCGAAAAGAGAGGGCCGCTGCTTTATTAGAGACCCGGGTTCAGCTACCAAATGAAAATGTTGCCATTTTCACAGAAGAAATGACCCGACTATTCCGTCACGCTGACCCAGACATGCCTGAGGAGAAAAAAGTTCGTTTCCTCATGCGAGGGGTCAAACAGGAGCTCTTCGCGGGGCTGATGAGAAACCCACCGAAAACCGTCCAAGAATTTGTAGCCGAAGCGACCACTATTGAAAAGACCCTGGACATGCGCACCAGACAGTATAATCGTCGCCTGACTGCAGACTGCGCTGCTGCTCAAGCCAGTAACTCCGGAGACCTGCGTGAAACGATCCGAGCGATCGTGCGGGAAGAGCTGCGCAAGCTGTTGCCTTCGGCGCAGCCTCAAGTGGATTCAATCGCCGACATTGTGCGAGAAGAAGTTCGGCAATCGCTTCAAATTCCCCACGCACCGCTGCCCGAGCCGGAAGCTATGAGCTACGCCGCTGCACTGCGCCACAACGCTACTCCCCGTCCACGCCAAAACGCCGCCCCATCGCACTTCCGTCGACAGACGCCACCGCCGCCACCACCCCCACCGACGTCATACCGTTCGCCAGCGGCCCAGCGCAGTGTACCGAGGAAGACTGACGTCTGGCGCACCCCTGACCATCGCCCGCTCTGCTACCACTGCGGCGAGGCCGGACACACATACCGCCGTTGCCAGTACCGACAGATGGGATTGCGTGGCTTCGCCGTCAATGCACCGCGCCCACAGCCAGGAGAACGACCACGTGACATCGCCGACTACCTTACAGGAACTCAGTGGACACCACGAAGCCCTTCGCGTTCGCCGTCGCCCAGCCGCCGCACGTCACCGCACCACCGACAGTACTCTGGCCCAACGCGGGGCCGGTCTCCTAGCCCGTATCCGGGAAACTAAGGGCAGCAACCGGTGGAGGTGCGGTTGCTGTGCGACGAACTACCGAAGATCCTCCGACGACGACGACGCCGCGACGGAGCTTTCCGAACACAACGCTAACCAGGCAAAGCCTTGACGGCGAAAGCTCACTTACCGATGGTGGCTTGACGACGCAACATGGAAGCAGCGGAACAAGTCGACAAAGCCGTGACCAGACGCCACGCCCTAACTGTAATGCGAGACGGCGAATTAGCGACCTCGACGTTCTTATCGACAGCCACAGTGTGACCGCTCTCGTCGATACTGGAGCCGACTATTCTGTCATCAGTGGGTCGTTCGCAGCGAAGTTAAAGAAAGTTAGGACAGCTTGGAAAGGCCCTGAAATCCGCACAGCCGGAGGTCATCTCGTAACGCCTGCAGAAATCTGCACAGCGAGAGTCACCATTAACGGCCGTATTTATCCTACAGACTTCGTAGTCCTACAGCGTTGCTCGAGAGATGTCATCCTTGGCATAGACTTCTTATGCCTCCATGGTGCTGTCATCAACCTAAAAACAAAGTCGATAACGTTATCCACAGAAGAAGCACTACCGCCGCGCACGCCGTCTAGACACCATGCCTTGAATGTGCTGGAAGAACAAGTCACCATTCCGCCTCGCTCAAGCGTCATTATTTCAGTCGGCGCTCCTGAATCACCTGACTTCGAAGGCGTCGTTGAAGGCAGTCAGCATCTGTTGGTCACCCGAAATATTTGCGTCGCAAGAGGAATTGCAGAGTTGCGGGGAGGCAAAGCAACGGTTATGCTCACAAATTTCAGCAATGAGTACAAACATGTGAACAAAGCAACAACGGTCGCATACATCGAAGAAATTGTCGAAGCCACCAGTGCTTTCACCCTCGCCGATTCTGCGGAATCTGCTCAGAGGAACCAAGCCCCTCCCATAGCTTTCGACGTCTATCCCAGACTTCCGAACAATAAGCAAGAACAGCTCAAGGCCCTGCTCCTGCAATACGAAGATTGCTTTTCGTCGTCATCGAAAATTCGGCAGACCCCAATCACGAAACATCGCATCATAACCGAAGAAAATGCCAGACCACTCCGTCAGAGTCCGTACAGGGTTTCGACGCGAGAACGTGAGGCCATCAAGAGACAAGTTGATGAAATGTTGCGGGATGATATTATCCAGCCGTCCAACAGCCCATGGGCATCCCCCGTGGTGTTAGTGAAGAAAAAGGATGGGACTCTACGTTTCTGCGTCGATTATCGCCGCCTGAACAAAATCACAAGAAAGGACGTGTATCCTCTCCCACGAATAGACGACGCACTTGATCGGCTCCATAACGCCAAGTACTTTTCGTCAATGGACCTCAAGACTGGCTATTGGCAAATCGAAGTCGACGAAAGAGACCGAGAGAAGACGGCGTTTATAACACCGGACGGCCTCTTCGAGTTTAAGGTGATGCCCTTCGGCCTTTGCTCAGCGCCTGCAACTTTTCAACGCGTTATGGATACAGTACTGGCAGGATTGAAGTGGCAGACTTGCCTTGTGTACTTGGACGACGTCGTCGTGTTTTCCTCGAGTTTCGACGAGCATCTTCGGCGCCTTGAAGCTGTACTTCAAGCCATCAAGACTTCCGGACTCACACTGAAGCCAGAAAAGTGCAGATTTGCGTATGAAGAGCTCTTGTTTCTGGGGCACGTTATCAGCAAGTCTGGAGTTCGTCCTGATCCACGGAAAACAGCCGCCATCGCCGAATTCCCGCCGCCCACTGACAAGAAAGCCGTGCGCCGATTTCTGGGCCTGTGCGCCTATTATAGGCGGTTCGTGAAAAACTTCGCCCGCATCGCCGATCCTCTCACTAACCTTACCAAGGCCGACGTGGAGTTCAAGTGGGAAACGCCACAGGAACACGCTTTCCAGGAGCTTAAACATCGCCTCCAGACGCCTCCGTTACTTGCCCATTTCGACGAATTCGCCGAGACAGAAATACATACTGACGCAAGCAGCGTAGGTCTTGGCGCCGTTCTTGTGCAGAGGGCTGACGGACTTGAAAGGGTTATTAGTTACGCCAGCCGATCGCTATCCAAAGCAGAAGCAAATTATTCCACAACAGAAAAGGAGTGCCTCGCCATCATCTGGTCTACGTCGAAATTTCGCCCATACCTCTACGGCAGGCCCTTCAAAGTTGTGAGCGACCACCACGCCTTGTGTTGGCTAGCCAACTTGAAGGACCCTTCAGGTCGCCTCGCACGATGGAGCCTGAGACTTCAAGAATATGACATTACTGTCATCTACAAGTCCGGCAAAAAACACTCCGACGCCGACTGTCTCTCTCGTGCGCCTGTCGACCAACCGCTACCCGACGACCCGGATGACGACTACTTCTTGGGAACGATAACTACCGACGACCTCGCTGAACAACAGCGGGCCGACCCGGAACTTAAGGCCCTAATAGAATACCTCGAAGGCAGGACCGCCGAAGTCCCGAAGGTATTCAAGCGCGCACTTGCGTCGTTTTTTCTACGAAACGGTCTTCTACAAAAGAAAAACTTTTCACCGCTTCGGGCTAAGTATCTCCTTGTGGTGCCTTCAGCTCTGCGACCAGAACTCCTGCAGGCCCTGCACGACGATCCGACGGCAGGGCACCTCGGTGTTTCTCGCACGCTCGCGAGGATACAAGAAAGGTACTACTGGCCACGTCTTACCACCGACGTCACTCGTTATGTGAGGACATACCGGGACTGTCAGCGACGCAAGACACCGCCGACAAGGCCAGCGGGACTTCTGCAGCCAATTGATCCACCTTGCCGACCTTTTCAGCAGATTGGTATGGACCTATTGGGGCCGTTCCCGACGTCGGCTTTCGGAAACAAGTGGATCGTGGTAGCCACCGACTACCTCACCCGCTACGCCGAGACAAAAGCCCTGCCAAAAGGCAGTGCATCCGAGGTAGCTAAGTTCTTCGTCGAAAATATCGTCCTACGTCACGGCGCCCCGGAGGTCCTTATCACCGACAGAGGAACGGCATTCACTGCCGACTTAACTCAAGCGATCTTGGCATACAGCCAAACAAACCACCGCCGGACGACAGCGTACCACCCACAGACCAACGGCCTCACCGAGCGGCTTAACAAGACGATCGCCGACATGCTGTCAATGTACGTCGATGTCGAACACAAGACGTGGGATGCCATTCTTCCGTATGTGACCTTCGCATACAACACGGCGGTGCAGGAGACGACGCAGATATCTCCATACAAATTGGTCTACGGAAGGAGCCCGGCAACGACGCTCGATGCCATGTTACCCAGCGTCACCGACGAAGAAAACCTCGATGTGAGCGAGTACCTTCATCGCGCCGAAGAAGCCCGACAACTTGCGCGGCTCCGTATCAAGAATCAACAGACGACCGACAGCCACCGTTACAACCTTCGACGACGCTTCGTGGAATACCAGCCCGGTGAACGTGTTTGGGTGTGGACGCCGATACGCCGACGTGGACTAAGTGAAAAGCTTCTGCGACGGTACTTCGGACCGTACAGGGTGGTTCGACGTCTCGGCCCACTTGATTACGAGGTTGTCCCCGACGGCATCACGAACTCTCAACGACGCCGATCGCGACCTGACGTCGTCCATGTCGCACGCCTCAAGCCGTTTCATGCGCGTTAACAAACTGAAACAGTGTTTTTTGTATTATTGTTGTATCGTAATTTATTCATTGTACTTTCTTGCATTATTATTGTACCTTCATCTTTAGTTAAAGCATCGAGACGATGCCTTTTTCAGAGGGGGGCAATGCCACGTTCCATTTCCCAAGTTTTGGTTATCGTCCCAAAACACCACACGATTCTCAGCACAAACCGCGCCTGCAGTTTTCTAGAGGGTTCCGGACTGTAGTAGATCATTTCGATAAGATCACGCCCACTGTGCGAATGGTACAGATTGTTCTGGAACGCTCGCCGCCGCCAGCGATAGCGCTAGAACATTCGACGGCGGGAGTATAAATGCCGACGCGCTTCGCCGCTTGTCGGTTGTTGATCGAAGGCCGACGCTCCGTTCGCCGCTATCAGTCTGAGACTGCAATCTGTGCGAGACTGCTGCTGTAATTGGACTTTCTGTTTACCGGGCACAGGTTCGCCCAAATAAACAGTTATATTCCAACAAGAAGTCTCCTGTCTTCGGCCACGTCACGACCCCGTGACAATATGCACAAAACGCGACACACGACATTCATTCAAACTGAGATGGAGCAGGAAAATCAACACTTGAACCAAATAATTGATGATCGGGCTTAATAACCACGCAGCGCCTTCCGTGTACACTTGAAAGTAAAGAACGCAGTCTCACAAACTGACGCGTTAATAGCAGCCTGCTTGGAGATATGGAACTCGCTGGATTTCTAATACAAAACAACCATATAAAAACACGACTGGTTATCGACAAGAACATTGATGTTTTTTCTTCACTGCGAAAAGCGATCGAGTTGATTGGTTCTTGTCGTTTATTTCTGTCGGAATGACTACCTGTCCATTCGTCCGTCCGTCTGTCAGTCTGTCCTACGACTCAGCCACATATGCGGCCAAAATTTTGAGCACTCGATCAACAGTCAGTCATGTTGAACTGGTGACGGCAATCATAGTTATGAACATGGTCGATTAAAAAACGAATATTCCAAGGATCCTTGTGTTTTTTTTTACGCTGCCCTAAATACTTGACGCAATACGTGACAGAAGTACGACGCTATTCCCTAAAAAGCCATCTGCGGACGACATGGTGCGCTACCTGGAATTGTTCCCGGGTTCTCGACAAGCTTTTGTTTACCGAAGCCATGGCCAGGTGCTGCCATATTTATCGCAGCACCATATATTATGCGGATGATACCAGAGCTCATGTAGTATGACCAGCAGAAAACTATTGTTTGTCGGCAACATTTGCAGTAAAGCCCGCAGATACGTGCTCAGTTTTTGAACTGCAAATACAAGCCTCCATTTAACTTTTGTAATCATAATTGTAATGGCGAAGCTCCTTGAAGGGAAGCTGAAAGTATTTTAGAATTCAATAGAACTTCGTGTTTAGGAAGGACCCACACTACTGTTGATGATGTCATAATTCTTTTCGTGATTGTAGCAGCAGGAGCTTTAAAAGAGGTAAGGTAAAAGCCTGTCTTGCTCTGCCCCCGCGAGCGCACTGAAAGTGTGGGCGTAGAAACACACGTCATCTTTGTTTCCTTGAGCCCGGAGGAAGTGATCTTTCTTATCTTCAACCACGGCCTCCGTGACTAACCCATAACGTGCCGTTGCCGGAACTAATCTAAGAGGCCACACTTCAGCAGCGCTGCTGCTGCAGATGACGCGGCATACTGAGAATGACGCCACCGTGTTCGCTCGGTGTCTCAAGAAGCCCGGTGGCCACAGCCCCTTTTATATCACCAAGAAGTGCTATTGGTGTTCATTTTTGAGAGCTCTCACATTCGTTTTCTAATTCAGCAGGGTTCGAACTGCCTTTAGACTCTCTAAAGTCATTTTTTAGAAACGTGCTTTAGCTTTCTTTGAGCCGTCAATTTATGTATCTAGAAATCTGCGCGTAATCTGGGTTATTCACAATCAGAACCCCAGGTAATCAAAATTTCCCGAGCCCTCCACTACGGCGTCTCTCATAATCATATGGTGGTTTTGGAACGTTAAACCCCACATATAAATCAATGGGTTATTCACAATCGAACTTTACAGCCGCTATAAAGACTAATTCCACCTAGTGTGCGCAAAACGCGTTCACTTTATGTTCACACTAAGTTCACTCTACGTCATTCCGGATTTACTGTGACAAGGAGGTGACGAAATATGAATGAAGGGGTGTTGTGGCCGCCTTTCTTTATGAAAAGCTTCTTACTTGTCGCTTGTGCTAGCACATCAACCTGCTTCGGCGTGTGATGTTTTGTACTTATCTGTTTTATGGAGCTAGGTGCAAGAGTACCCCATTATTGACTGTATTTCCCAGTAAAGCATAAAACCCAGGGCAGCCCCAGCGATGCTGTTTACTGCGGAACGGCTAAGTAGATTTTCGCGCCTGTTTATAGCTTGAGACATGGACAAGGAGCCCTGATTACTCCCAGAAGATAGGCTGTGTACTAGGGCCTTCCTAAATATGTAGTGAACACTGTCACTGAATGTGCGGCGCCTGATTGCAAGAGTTTTTTATTTTTGTTCTTTATTATTAGGATGATATTTTTCATTGTATAGAGTCGCATGTGACGTTCAATTGTGTCAGAGTATAAATACTACACAGTGAAAACAAAAAGAAGCGGCAATAAAACTATTCCAAAAACTAGTGCACGAACTGATTTTTAAGTAACCTACTATATGCGGTAGCTTGCAGTAGCGAGAAGCACAAAACTGAAACCCACATCTTGTAGCCGTATTAAGCGGCCGGTAGCAGTGCGAGTAAAATGTCCTTCAAGTGCCTAATGGTCCCCTTAATTCCAAATCTACCGTCCGGAGGAACGACACGCTTGAATATGTATACACCTTCAGATACACACCTGTCAACGTCCCCTTCAGGTACTTGTTTTGAGGTGTTCCGATTCATCCCGAGAAATTCCGGGCTGGATCTGCGTGGCTCGACGGCGAAGTCTAGTTTTGTGGTTATGCATAAATAGTTGTATCGGGCGAAGGCGTCAGGGGGCACTTATTCTCTGTTTGATACTCATAATAACATTTCGTTAGAAAAAGTGTGAACTGCCACGAAAAAGCTACGCAAAAGCTTTAAACTTGAAGGTCTGCTTAACTCACTTGAGAAGACAAGAAAAGTAGATATTGATATATTTCTTACGGCGAGAACGCATAAAGTTGACTGCCCTTTCAAAGTGATCGTCTCGGAGAATGAATCCCGGCAAATGTGCATTGCGCTTTTTCTACAAAGAAATTTGAAGTTGATATCTCTTGACGACCCATGTTTGGTGAAAAAGTCAGAAGCGTGCGAGAGTTTTTCGCAGGCAAAAAAAGGAAGAATCTTTTAGCATTTTCATTCGATATTAAAGGTCTTGATTACACTATCCTTCAGGCCGAGTCGATGATGTGTGTGTCGGAAGGTATCGGCAAAGTAGGAGCGGTTTAATTTAAAAATACTGCCAGTGTGTCGAGTGAACAGCTTTCAGAGCTCCTTTACTTTTATCTTAACTCGACCTATGAGACGTGGACTGGGAACACTGTGAAACAAAAGAACGGGATATGTATAGGTTCCTGCATTGCCCCGTACTTTAGCGACCTGTTTTTAGGAAAACGTAATAAGGTCCTTGACGAGCGTGTGAAGCACACTGATGTGATTGTTGTTTTTAGATTTGTAGATGACTATCTGATCGTTGCCAATAATGATCATAACAATTTTGACGTGGTAGTGACAGAAAGTCTAATCATGTTCTGGACAGTATTATCTCCCTGGTGCTGATGCATGAAGTACCAAATGACAATTTTATAACATTCTTTGACCTCAGGCTGTATTTGCCGCCAGCAGGAGTATGCTGGAGCTATTAGATGCGAGGAAATAAGCCGGTTCTTTCATTCACACCCACACACTCAAAATTGGTAGAGCGAGCGGTGATAAATTCCTGTATTCAAAATTCAATAGTGAAGTCATGCCACCACAAGCTTGATGCAACCTTGTGGGCTCAAGTTAAACATTTATTGGATTCGGGTTATCGCATGAGCCTGTTAATCTCCGTTGCCAAAAATAGAAGCAGGAAAGGAAAAGCAGACTTCAGAGACCAGGCAGCCGCCACTAAGGCAGCCAAGCTTGCTGTAGTGCCCTACATGCATGCCATTTCGCATAACTTGCGAAGGATAGCGAGAAAAGCTGGTGCGGATGTAGTGTTCTCTGCTCCCGAATGGTTGCAAGGAATGTGCAAGAAGGCTAATGCAGACAGTTGCGGGAAACGGGATTGTAAGATCGAGCACCTGGAAAAATTTGTGGATTGTTGTCATGGTGCTGTCTATGGCACTCCTTCGATTTGTCATATCATGTACATTGGCCAATCTGGAAGGTGTGTCAATGAAAGACTTAGAGAACACAAGTACAACGGAGAAAAGGCCGCATCTGGTCATTTTTCCTTTCACTGTCAGAGGTGTGGTTCCGTCTTTGTGTTTCAAAACACCCGTGGCAGAACTACGCGTGAAGTAATCGAAGCTTTAGAAGTCGACAAAGTGAAAGGAAAATGTGTGAATGTGACATCCATAGCTTTGTCAGCTAAACAAAATAAATATCAAGAATCTTCACTTTGACGTTGGCAAGTGCAGATTGTCGCAATCGATGATGACCCGTGCATGAGGCGTGCTGTATGTCATTATGGTATGTTCCAGGTTTTATCAGTCTACTGTTGCTGTATAAATAACATGTGTGATCGCAAATAAAACATTTGTTGCAAGTTAGCGCTGTGTGTGTGTGCGGCTTTCTTTTTGTGTTCCTCGTCGTGGTGCGCTATACCCTTGTAAATGATAAACCCCAACAAACTAGCCCGGCAACATGCCTTAGCACATGACAAGTGGGCGAAGCTCCGGGTATTGTATAGGTGAGTAACCGTTCGTTACTTAAGTGCTGTGACAATATATTGCAAATCAAGTGACATTAGGTGACATAAACAGTCGACGAAAAAACTAGGTCCTTAGGTTCATAATAGCTACATTGAAGCCGCTGACTGCTATAAAGGGTTTGTTCTAGTATGTGTTTTAAAGCGCTCTCTCACCATTACGACTGACATTTATTTATGGCTAAACGTTTTTTTGTGTGTGTGTATCTCGCAATACTGTATGTTGCCCCAAATAATGCAGCTGTGACACACGGACGCCAGACAACTCTTACCCTTAAGGTGCTTCCCCGGTAACAGACACAAGTTCCCTAGCTAAAATCCTTGCAAAGACATGCGGCAGACTGCCGCGCCAGTAAGGTACTAGCTTATTCAGATTTACTCAGCTTACTCATTTCAATACCTTGAAGGCCTCAGAATGTTGCAGAAAGTACTCTACACTTATTAGCCTTCGTCATGAAGTTGTTGTCGAAGATGTTTTACTACGCCTTCATGGCTGGGCTGTTTCAATACCTATAATATTCACTTAACGTCAGCTTCTTCAGTAGAGCCAAAAGAGTTCACCGAACCCGCACACATGTACTGCTGAGTCGGTGACTCAGGGGACAGTTTAAGAAGAATTCATGACGGCGGAATACGTATTTATTAGATGTACGGAGGTTAGCCAAAAAGAGAGCAAACGCAGAGCCATATACAAAAGGAAGGCTTTCAATCTTCTTCATAGAGAGATTCGGTGATTCCCTATTTGTTTCAGTGCTCTATTTTTTTATCTTTTTTTTTACTCAATATTTCATCACATAGCTAGAAAGTGTCCCATCAAGGTTGGGACTACAATAAAAAAAGGATACATCTTCACCAACACCACACATCTGCTAGCATGAGAATGAATTTCTCTGAGTGGTAGCTTTAACGAAAAAAAAAAAGCTGCATACAGCTTCCCATTCAATGCCAGGCTGTCCTGGACTAGTATTTTCTTATTTGGCACTGAACGACACAAGGAATTTGTAAAGGCTCGTTTTGCTTTACTAGACACAACATTATTTGAACTCACAAAAAAAATCGAAAAATGTTTAGCGAATCCTATTTCAAGTTTTTATGACGCAAATGTGAACAAATCAAAGCGGGCGAAACGACAACTTACCACTGGCAGTGTCGGAGTCTGCTACATCCGAATATTTGAAGGTCGCAGGTTCGAGCCCTGCAGGGGGGCAAGCTGTCCTTTTGTACACCTCACTTTCTCTGAATTTACTTCATAGTTACTGCAAATAACATTGGCTTAGCTTTCTTTTTTTGTCGATTAGTTCTAATATTTGTTTGTGTAATTTTGCAGTCTTAGTCAGCGTTTGCCAGTGCATAGTTTTGTGAAGAGAAACAAACAATGCAAATTAAATAATGCTTCATATGGGAGAAGAATAATAAAGGATACATACTTGCACGCGAGTATACGACTGACGAAAAATTAAAAAATGCAGAATAAGAATAACAAAGGATGAAAACCACTAGCCACAAGACATCCTATTCACATCTTCAGCTTCAGACAAACACGCCAAGGGCTAAACACCGTTCTCTGCAACTCAAAAAAAAAAAAGAAATGCAGACACGGACCACGACGCACGAGATAAATGAGAACAAGCAGTCCGTTTGTCTTCTACACGACGCTCCTTACAGAATGAGGACAGAGCACCTCCTGCGCATGGAAAATGGTGCGCTGATCCCCGCTAGCCTTTCTCAGTCAGTGCTGCTGCACTTAACAGAAAGGGTTGTCAACGGTTTAGTAGTGTGTGTTATTGCAGCCGGAATGTTTCGATGGTGTTCAGTACGTTAGCTGCACTGGTTTTGAGGTTTCACGGGATGAAGTATCGTACATACCGGATTAGGTTTGGTCGTGAACATTATAACTATTTCACGCTCAATGCGGACTTCTATGCTATGCTTAATAGACGAGTGATTTGTTTTCCCACGCGCTTCCTCCTGGTCTGAGTTTAGTAAGGAAGGGGCCTGCGAAGTGGTATTTGTTGGATTTGTTGGCACGTTGGAGATAGGGTCATCCAGTGAAGCATTGCCAACGTAGGAGTACTCTGAATAGGATGTGGTTGCAACCACGTGGAGGCAGGCGGCTGACAAAACGGTGTTAACTTTGCAAAGACCACTTCCGCAATCCACCCGCGCATTTTTTTCTACAATGAAAAGCCTCCTCATGTCCACGTGTTTTCTGAACGGATATATTTTACACTTCTTGCCCTTTATCTCCTACTCAAATTTTCTTCAAACACGATTAGCAGTGCAGTGCCAAACGGTACAAAACACTTAAACGACGACGACGCAGAGAATAGCTTCAGCATCTCTATGCGATTTGGGCTGACGTGCTCCTAAACTATCCTACATCACGCACCAGTTAGTCTTAGCAAACACTCGTAAGTTCGACTAAAAACTTCTCCGTGCCAAGCGAAATTCATTATGACATCCAACAATTTCTCTGCGCTCAGAATGGTAGAAAATATACAGGACTCGCAGATATGTGTGTGAAAATGAGATGCCAGCTGATGGCAATGCGTAAGAAAGTGCAAATATCAATACCCGCCCGGGTGCAAGGACTTCGAGCGGTCACCTGAGGCACCGCTATCATAATCGACGGAGAGTAGGAAGGGGCAGGAGTTAATTCCCTCTTCCCTCACCTCACCGGTGAAAACTTCTGGACTTCAAATAAACTTAATTCATTCATTTACTATATAATAAGTCAAAAATGTGGGATTTCCAGGTTTTGCTTTTAAATGTTTAATGTGATAGCGATATATTTGCCCTAGTGCGTAGTACCTTGTGCATAAATTTTTTTAATATTTTATGTTACTCGAAAAGTACAAATAGTGAATGATTGCAATGTATTTGACAAACTTGAAAGAGGCTTCTGTCAGCGGAGCTTTCGCAAAGGCTCTATTTTGCGTAACGGGTAGCATGCTTTAAACAACCTGCAATCACGCGCGGAAAATGCTTTCAAACTTGCAATACACGCCCCCTACTTGGTTTTAAAGGAATACGAACTGTCTTGTAATGAGTAACTCACTTGAAGCTATGAAATCGTTATGACAATCACATGTTCAGACGCCTGAGGACAAAGTGCGCTTGTACCACGTATTATTAGTATGATATATGTTGTTTAATTGTGAAGCCTGTATGCAGGATGCATGTGTGTGTGAAGCATTACAGGTAATAACGAGAGAGCAATAAAGAGCTCGTTTTGCAGAAAGTTGGTGTTGACATCATTGCTTGTCATTGAAAAAAAAATTATAATTTTGTCCACGACCAAAAACTCTAGAAAGCTGCAAATTCACTGTGAACATTTGTAACGCTAAAATTCTAGCACGTACTCGTGACACCTTTTCCTGATATCGCGTATGCTAAGTACCCGTATGCCACATGTCACAGTTTGTGGGTGTGCGCCTCAGGTGCTTTAAAGTTTATATCCACGAAGGAACAGTGAGGACATGTTTTGGTAATTCAAACGACAGAGCATCAAGAAAACGCCTTAATATCTGTAGTGATACCACGACTGCAAAATGAAAATCAAGATCCCTCCTTCCTCCTCCTCAAAAAAAAAAAAAAAAACTAAAGCCTGGTATTCACCGTGACAATCAAGCAGGCAGATCCCACGTACAGTGGGAATTCATGATATGGGAAGCACAAATAAGAAATGTTGATATATCCCTTTAAAATCAGCACAACGCTACCAGTTAGAGGTGCATGTTGCCGTGCATGACTCCCGTGCCTTGATTATCATGTTTTGATGTGTCGTTTACAATCGTCATCTATTCACGTCACGTGATAACAAATTTAGTATATGTGGAGCTAGCGAAATGACCGCTAGCACGCTAAGAGCGTGGTATGTTGGCATGTTCTTACATGACACGCGTGTCAGGATTATCATGTTTGCACCAGTGATATATTTCGTCATTCAGTGACGTCACGTAACACCAGATTTGGTATATGAGCAGCTAGCAAAACGCAAGTGCACCATGAATGGTGTAATATACTTCAATGTAGCGTTGATCGCACGCGCACGCTGGGCACGGTGACGCTACGTTACCAAAACGTGACCACTCTACAGTCGGACGCCAGGCGTGACCAGCGTCCGTCGGCGCGGCCCGACGGCAACCGGCGCGAAATGCGACATGCTGCATTTCGCGCCGGTGCGTTACACAGACAACACTGCGTCTCCCTCTTTTCGTGATGGAGGGACGCCAGACGCACTGAAACGCTCAAGGATTGGATTGGATAAACTTTTCTTGGTCCTCCAAAACAAAGATCACTGTGTTGCGGGCAGCTCCCACGTGAGGACTGAGATGCCAAGCTCCTCAGCCGCCTCCAAGTTAGTTTCCAAGTTAACTTGCCTATATATTTGCTGTTGGCGCCGGTAGACTCTATCAGCATGCCCGACTTTGATGGAGTCGACCCTTTGGGTGACGTCCCCTTGATTTGTACGGAGGTGGATGTCTATCTGGTTTAACGGCTTTCATCCCCTGGGTTTCGGTCCCCAGCGTGCAGTCCGATACAGTAAAAGTTCTGACTTACTCGAGGAGCACTTGAGCCCAGAAGGACGAAGGTACTCTTCTACGGTGTCAATCGCCTCTTGCAGAGCGCTCTCAATCTGCCCCTCGCTTCCACCTGTGCACCAGATGGTAATGTCATCTGCGTAGATGCTGTGCTTCAATCCTTCAATGCTCGATAATTACTTTGACAGTCCAATCATAGCAATGTGGAACAGCGTTGATGAAATCACTGCCTAAAACACTCATTCGTCAAAGCAACGCAGCGCAGCGTGCGCCTGCGAGTTTATGGCAGGACCGGTGCCTGTCGTGGCGATGCCGGAGTGATGCGACGAAATGAACGCCGGCGAGCACGCGCACGGCATCACGTCGAAATGTACTGGCGCCTTCACTGTGGCACGTAGTCATGTTTTCACATGACACTCATCTCATGGTTATCTTGTTTGAACCAGTCACATGACTTCGTCATCTATTGGCGTCACGTAATAGCAAATTTGCGATGCGGCGATGGCGTAGTGGTTAGAGCATCCGCCTCGCATGCAAGAGGTCCGTGGTTCAAATCCCGGTACCGCGCAGTTCCCAACCGGATTAAAAAAAAAAAATCCGCGTGTTGATGGAACTGCATTAAGAGGCCTGGGGTGCGGCCTCACCGGCAAACACCGTCGAGAACGCACTCCCTCACCAGAGAAGGATTGGCCACCCTGGTGCAGTATCTGGCCACTACCTCCCACATGATTATGTCAAATAACTCACGGCCCTCAGTCCCCAGCAGCTGCGAAGCAACTGACCACGGCGGCGGTCAGATCTGCAACGCAGCAGAGGGTGCTAAGAATCTCTGGATCCGGACAGGCCGCCATTGGAACCTGAACTTGGCAACGTTTAACGCTAGAACCTTATCTAGTGAGGGAAGTCTAGCTGTACTATTCGAGGAGCTAGAGGGTGTTAAATGGGATATAATAGGGCTCAGTGAGGTTAGGAGGACAGATGAGGCCTATACGGTGCTACAGAATGGGCACGTCCTTTGCTACAGGGGCTTGGCAGACAGAAGAGAACTGGGAGTGGGGTTCCTCATTCACAGAAACATAGCTGGCAACATAGAGGAATACTATAGCATTAATGAAAGGGTGATAGGTATCGTAATTAAACTGAATAAAAGATACAAGATGAAGGTAGTACAGCCTTACGCGCCTACATCCAGCCATGATGACGCTTCAGTTGAAAGCTTCTATGAAGACGTGGAATCGGCAATGAGTAAGGTAAAAACACAGTATACTATAGTGATGGGTGACTTTAATGCAAAGGTAGGGAAGAAGCAGGCTGGAGACCAGGCAGTAGGAGATTATGGCATCGGTACTAGAAACGCCAGAGGAGAGCTACTAGTAGAATTCGCAGAACGCAATAATTTACGGATTTTGAATACCTTCTACCGAAAACGAGAAAACCGCAAGTGGACATGGAGGAGCCCTAATGGCGAAAATAAGAACGAAATAGACTTTATAATGAGTGCACACCCTGGAATCGTGCAGGATGTGGAAGTGATTGGCAAGGTACGATGCAGTGACCATAGAATGGTACGGTCTCGAATTCGCCTAGACTTGAAGAAGGAACGACAGAACTTGATACGCAAGAAGCCAATCAATCAGCTAGCACTGAGAGGGAAAGTACAGGAATTCAGAGTGTCACTGCAGAACAGGTACTCGGCTCTCAGTGAGGAAACCAACCTTAGCGTAGATACAATGAATGATAATCTGACGAGTATCATTATGGAGTGTGCAGTGGAAGTTGGAGGCAGGGTAGTTAGACAGGACACTGGCAAGCTTTCACAGGAAACGAAGAACCTAATTAAGAAGCGTCAAATCATGAAAGTGTCAAGTACAACAGACAAAATAGAACTGGCAGAGCTTTCGAAGTTGATTAATAGACGTAAAGTATGCGATGTAAGAAGGTATAACATGGAGAGAATTGAACACGCTCTGAAAAACGGAGGAAGTGTCAAAGCATTGAAGAGGAAACTTGGGATAGGCAAAAGTCGGATGTATGCACTAAGGGACAAAGAAGGCAAAATAACTACCAATATGGATAGGATAGTTAAGATAGCGGAGGAGTTTTACAGGGATCTGTACAGTAGCCGAGACAACCACGACCTTAATACTATAAGAACTAGCAGTAACCCAGATTACACCCCACCAGTAATGATAGAAGAAGTCAGAAAAGCTTTGGAGAGCATGCAAAGGGGCAAAGCTGCTGGTGAGGATCAGGTAACATCAGATCTGCTGAAAGATGGAGGACAGATTGTGTTAGAAAAACTAGCCACCCTGTTTACGAGGTGTCTCCTGGCGGGAAGAGTACCAGAGTCTTGGAAGAACGCTAACATCATCTTAATACATAAGAAAGGAGATGACAAGGACTTGAAGAATTACAGGTCGATCAGCTTGCTCTCTGTAGTATACAAGCTATTTACAAAGGTAATTGCTAACAGAGTAAAGAAAACATTAGAATTCAATCAACCAAAGGAACAAGCAGGATTTCGAACAGGCTACTCAACAATTGACCATATTCATACTATCAATCAGGTAATAGAGAAATGCTCAGAGTATAACCAACCACTATACATAGCCTTCATAGATTACGAGAAGGCGTTTGATTCAGTAGAAATATCAGCCGTCATGCAAACACTGCGGAATCAGGGCGTAGATGAAGTATATATAAACATTCTGGAAGAAATCTACAGGGGATCAACTGCTACCATAGTGCTTCATAGAGAAAGCAACAGAATACCAATCAAGAAGGGTGTAAGGCAGGGGGACACAATTTCCCCACTGCTGTTTACCGCGTGCGCACAGGAGGTTTTCAGAAGCCTAGAATGGGAACAGTTAGGGATAAGAGTCAATGGAGAAAACCTTAGTAACCTGCGCTTCGCCGATGACATTGCATTGCTGAGTAACTCGGGGGACGAATTGCAACTCATGATTAAGGAGTTAGACAAGGAGAGCAGAAAAGTGGGTCTTAAAATTAATCTGCAGAAAACGAAAGTAATGTACAACAACCTCGGCAAAGAGCAGCGCTTCGAGATAGGTAATAGTGCACTTGAAGTTGTAAAAGACTATGTCTACTTAGGGCAGGTAATAACCGCAGAGCCGAACCACGAGATTGAAGTAACTAGAAGAATAAGAATGGGGTGGAGCACATTCGGCAAGCACTCTCAAATTATGACAGGTAGATTGCCACTATCCCTCAAGAGGAAGGTATATAACAGCTGTATCTTGCCGGTACTTAGCTACGGAGCAGAAACCTGGAGACTTACAAAGAGGGTTCAGCTTAAATTGAGGACGACGCAGCGAGCAATGGAAAGAAAAATGGTAGGTGTAACCTTAAGAGACAAGAAGAGAGCAGAGTGGATTAGGGAACAAACGGGGGTTAAAGATATCATAGCTGAAATCAAGAAGAAGAAATGGACATGGGCAGGGCATGTAGCGCGTAGACAGGATAACCGCTGGTCATTAAGGGTAACTGACTGGATTCCCAGAGAAGGGAAGCGGGTTAGGGGGAGACAGAAGGTTAGGTGGGCAGATGAGATTAAGAAGTTTGCGGGTATAAATTGGAAGCAGCAAGCACAGGACCGGGTTAACTGGCGGAACATGGGAGAGGCCTTTGTCCTGCAGTGGACGTAGTCAGGCTGATGATGATGATGATGATGATGAATAGCAAATTTGGCATAGGTGAAGCTAGCCAAACGGACGTGAGCGCATCATCGGTGTGGCATGCAGTCCAATTGTTACATGATACGAATGTGGTGGTTAGCATGTTTGGATGTGTCATTTACTTATGTCATCCGTTGGCGTCACGGAATACCGAGTTTGGTACATGTGAAGCTAGCAAAACGGTAGAAAGTAGTCATGTTGTTACATGACACCCATCTCATGTTTATCACGTTTGCACCAGTATGATACCTTCATCATCCATTCACGCCCGTAATACCAAATTTGGTATAAGTGAAGCTGGCGAAACGGCCACTAGCGCCTCATAAGCATGGCATGTAGTCATGTTGTTACATGACACGCATGTCAAGAGTTTCATGTTAGGGTCTGTCGCTTGTGTTCGCCGTGCAATCATGCCATACCATACCAGTTTTGCAACATGCCATGTGAACGAAACCACTGTAAGGGCTGCAGGACTATGATTTATAAATTATGACATTCATGACATATATTTATTGATTTTCATGTTATGACTTGTCAGATATGTTCTTCATACAGTCATGTTATGCCATACCAAGTTTGGTATCGATGCCATTATGTAAACGGCCAGGAGAGCTAAAAGTCGTATGCGGCTAGATAGATAGATAGATAGATAGATAGATAGATAGATAGATAGATAGATAGATACGCTCAAAGTCGCCAAAGTTTGCTAAGAAATGCTTCGCATTTAAAAACACATCAATCCACCCCGTTGATTGATCAATACGTATAGTTTAACGCCTCAAAACCACCATTTGATTATGAGAGACGCTTTAGTGGAGGGCTCCAGAAATTTTGACCATCTGGGACCCTCCAATTTGAACCAAAATCTGAGTACACGGGACTGCACAGGCCTACATGAGCACATGGGCCTACATTTTCGCCTCAATCAAAAATTCAGCCGTCGCCGCTTGGATTCGATCCCGCGACTTGCAGGTCAGTAGTCCACTACCTTAGCCACAAGACAAACGTGGCGGGGCGTCGATCTACCTCGTAGCGCTTCACTCAAAGCAAAAAGTGCAACATATCAGCTATTCGCTGGAAGCTTCGCATGAAACATGTTCCCGCAATGCGCGGAATGTGCCAAACATTCCAGATTAAAGTGCCGTGCGAATTTTAAATATGTCGTTACAGGAACAATACTAGCGACAGGTGTATCCAGATAGATTGTGCTCCGTTGTTTGTGTTAAGGCGGGGTAAAGCCATCGATTGACTGCACAGTCATGCGACTAGCTCCTTTGCCTTGCAAAGTGTTTTCATACGGCAAAACTTACAGCATGATGAAAGCACGAATATTTACCAGCTATGGTGGTCATGTGCTGCGGAATAACGCAGCCTAATAAATGAGTTTGCCTTCACACACACAAAAAAAAAAACTTCCAAAGTAGTATAGTCCGTACGTAGTTAGTACAGAAAACTTCATTACCTGGGAACCCCGTAAGCTTATGCGCGTGCTTACGAGAAATGAAATCTCATGTGATTGGCACGACAGTAATGAAAAAATAAAGGGGCACACAATAGTTTTGGTTTGAGAGGTCCGCCTTTCAAAGCGCCTTAGAATACCATGCTTATGCTGCATCTGTATAGGGCCTGCTGTGGTTTTTCTGCGTTAATTGCAACGTGGCCTTGACGAGCTGGTGAACAACTCCACAGAACACGTAATTCCGTCAACCCGGTGTCCCGATATACGATAACAAAGGTAACTTGACAAGGAACCTGTAAAAGACCACGCAGAGTGACGAACAAAAGAATCACCGAAGGTGGCGAAATTGTCGCTGGCGGCTTCTGTGCGCGATGTCACGGAGAAAATTAAATTTCCTCATCGCGTGGGCGCGCAATATCAGGATCTTTTTCGTTTTCATTCCTGTTTAAAAGGCTTCGTTCGCATTGAATAGCGCGAATAAAAATAACCCCTGCCGTGCCGGAGGAGTGGCACGTGCGCTGGAGAGAACGCGCAGGCCGCTTTTCTAGCCCGGCTGTGAAATAACTTACACAAAGGACAAGCGTTGACGACCAAGGAATGAAGATAAGGTTTCTGAACAGGAGCTTGTGGGAGCGCAGGTTTTTCGAGTTTCCGGTGATAGCTCGAGTTCTCCTGCCCTCAGGAAGTGCGCAAAGACAAGATTATCATCGTAAAATCTTTATTGTGTGCCGGTTGAATTTGATGTTACCGGTGTGGCACTGCTGCTTATAAGGAAAGGCGGCTGATGTCGGCAAAGATAGCTGACGAGAAAGCCCTCAGAGTGCACGCCTAGTAACAATTACGAGTTACTCAGATTCACGCTTGGTTCGGTAGATTTGCAGTGGCTACTGTTTTACACAGAGTCCGACAAGCGCTCATCGCTGTTTATAACCACGTTGTGTTTATTTAAAAAAAAACTGTTACTTCCACAGTTTGCATAATTTTGTACTTTGAGTCTGACGCCGCGCGATGACATGAGACCACAGGTCGTGCCCATAAAGTGCTCCGCATTTGGGAGAGGATAATTAACAAAGTCACTATTGACTGTGTCGTGATTGCGTTGTGTGCATGTACATGCATGGTATTGTAAACTAGGAAAAGTGAAGACCAATATGAGTACCATTTGGTCCAATTAGGCTGTGTTTAGCACAAGTTTTGAACGATTCTTAGTACGAGGTACTCTACTATGAGAGAGCATTAAACTGTTCTGTTGGGCTCACACTTGATGAGGCCTCGTTCACAAAAATTACGCCGCCAACAAGTTCATATGCAGGACTGCACGACTGCTCACACTTCCCAACAAAACGAAATCAAATCACATCTGTTCCCTTGTATGAGGCCGAGTGTGTTTAAGAACAAGAGGCTACTGATTGAAAGCCGTCGAGGCCGTCTTGATGAATTTAATTCGTGAAAAAGTTCACGAAGTTGACCCAGAAGACTTTAAGGGAAGCATAGTCAATTAGGCGTCTCGGAAAGACACAGTGTTTCAAGATCCTTCAACCCTTTTACTTAAAGAGCAAGCCTGCTTCATCTCGCGACCAGCCTGTTCATACAGCTAACACACGAAACTTTTACGCGAGCTCACTTAAAATTCCGAAGCATTGCAAACGTTGAGAAAGAGCGACGTTTTTTCTTTCGCAGAGATGGCTCTTTATCGCAATATATGTAATATGAGCAGCCATCCGTACGCAAAGCGTTTTTCGCTAAAAGGACTGCGTAGTTGACGCCATGACATCCACGTCTCGACTTTAACGCGTAACTATGTTTGGCTACGCGTTTCGCTATTTTACTCGCGCGCAACAGCAGCGTTCTAGCGCAGCCTTAGGTTTGGAGTTTGGACCAAGCCACGCCGGCCTTCTTTCAAACAACACGTCTGTAAAGAAACGCGCTATGGAGAATGGTGCCTCTAGCCCACGACCTCCTCTATAAACTTTTAGAGGATGTCGTGCTCTAATCATACTTATAGTTCTCTATAGTACAGTGCTCAAAGTTTAATGTAGGCGTTTGTGACGAAGTGGTGAACGCTTTCCGGGTGGTGTCCCAGACAACCGTATTTGCATGCATAGTACCATCACTTGTTAGCTGCAGGGACTTAGGCGGGGGACTATTGGCTAATAATAGGTGAATAAACATTGGCTTTCAAAAATACGTCTATCAACACCACCTGCCATATTCGGATAATAACAGATGTTATCTGCTGTTAAAGATGCAACATTGTGTCACCATTACAGTTCAAATATTGCGACCGTCTCTGTCATTCTGAAGTTAGTGCGGTCGACAGCTTGTGCTGAAGACACGGGCTCGATTCCGGTGATGGCGGTTACAATATGACACGTTTCTAAGGTAAAAAAAAAAAAAATGGCAGCATATCCACGGAGTGAATGATGGAGAGTGGGGCGAAACATCCGTCCGTCAATTCGTTCTTTCTTCCGTTCGTCCATGCGTGCGTCTGTGTGGCCGCTTCTGCGTCCATCTGCCCGTCCATGCGTGCGTCTGTTCGTGGGTCCGCACGTCCATCTGTGCATCCGTCCCTGCGTTCGTCCATGCATCCGCTCCTGCGTCCGTTCATGCGTCCATCCGTCCGTGCAGCCATCCGTGCGTCCGTCTATGCATCTGTCTGTGTGTCCGTTCGTCTACCTATTCAACACTCCAAGTACCACCATCTCGCATCTTTTCATCATATATTCCTCAAATAGAAACACCGCGATCCAGCGGACATTCCAGGGACTGAACGAGTGGAGGAGCACGCACACTTTGTTACGGCTTGTGCTTCGCGTCTACTTCCCACCTTTAACCACCTCGAGTTCACGGTATATACTAGTTCACTGTATTCATGGCACTACGGCCCAACGCTCGCTAAACCTTTCTAAACCCATGGAGGTTACACTCAGCGAGTATAACGTAGCAACCCTGTCCTGTCAGATAGTGCCTAATGTACATGCCAATGGCTGCTAAGGGGTAATGAGAGACAGGAGAATTTGGCTTTTAGTTAACGCTCACGCTGCGAATTTTTTTATTGTTCAACAACGTACAGGAGAAATATTCCACTGGCAAGTCAAAGCGCGGGTCACCATCTTGCAGGTGAAAGCCTAAGACATGTTATGCACTAGTACGAGGGACTAACGGGTGCCGCTTCAAGGAGCATCGCCCCTAAAAACCGCGAGGCCTGCGCGCAACGCACCGCACAATCACAGTGAAAGCTGGAAGAGCGGTCTTTTAGAGCCTTTTCTATACGCTGTTCGGGTAGGTGCTAAAATCAGATTATCTGGGCACCCAAAACGCTATAAATAATGATATTTTTTAGGGGTGAAGTTCCTTACGTCGTGAGTCCTACGTCTCGTGTCGTCGTGGTAGTAGTCAGTTTCTCAAGCCCTCCACGATGATATCACGCTTTTGGGCGGTAATACCGCATATTGGTAGTACACAGCATCGACGTAATACTCACATGGTCACCTTTAGCTTTTCTGGCACATTGCGAATGGCTTGCAAAATCTCTAATTCGCAGCAAGGTTGAAGAGTGTAGCCCACTGCCGAATGTTTGCAAGCCTACTTCCAAATCGAAGCTTAAAATAAAGAACTTTGGCGGTGAATAAAATGTTAGTGAGCTGTCGTCCATTGAGTCCTTTCCTTCTACTGACCAAAAAAGAATAAGCAAAAAATAGACGAGTTTGCAGAGATTGATTGCAGGTTCTCTAGAGCAAACGTTTAAAATGGTTGACTCTGCTCGCTTGATAACAGGATAAAGCTTATCCGAAATCTTTAGGTTTCACGGACTCACTGCGACGGATCTGGTACATTTCTCTAAACACAGAAGTGGCGTAATTTCATCATATTATCTTGTCATCATTGAACTTAACCAGGGACGGCACACAGCTCTCCCATAGTACAGCACCGAGTACTCTAAATCTTAAACCTCTTTTTCTAAACACGCAGGATTTGCAATTAAAGATGATGGTTATTGAGGTGACGGCTCAGTGCCCTCCTATAGTTGAGTACGAAGTACTTGAAATCGTGAAACATTTTTTTGAAGCTGAAGTCCGAGACCTAACTTGGTTAAGAGAATGGCAGGCATTGCCAACGGCCGACCGCCTTGTGGCGTGGGGTGTGGCGCCCTCCGCCTCATGTCCGCCGTGCGGCCGGACGGAAACTCTAAACCATGAACTTCACGAATGTCCTGTGGCACGTACTTTCTGGCGTTTGGTGACCAGTATGTTTAAAGTCAGCATGCAAAGGCAGTCGCGGCACAGAGACATTTTTGTTGAGTTGATAATATGTATAGGTGCTTTTGTATTGTGGAAGCGGAGGGCACTGGCATGGTGGCGGGGACGCCCTCAGAGGGCTATGTTTCCTCTGCTACATCGCTTAAGAACCATGATGTTAACACATATGAACGAACAGTTATTCATTCTGGGGAAGAAAGCTTTCCTTCTGCGGTGGTCAACACAATTTATTCTTCTCAGAAAGAACATTGTGTCCATGCGTTGCCTTCCTTACTGAGAAAGTAGGCTAGTGTTTGTGATTTCACTGAACCTGCATTTAGTGTTGTATTAGTATTTATTTATTCTTATACGGATTTTTTAAATGTTGTTTTTGTTCCTTTCCATGAATTGTACGTGCCCATGATCATAGTTTTCTTTACGCTCGCTAGGATTTCTGTTTACAGGTACAAACAATTTCCGTTGTGCATTTGAATGTATATTAAAATATATTAGCAACGTTTTGAGAACAAACAATGTAACACATAAATGTCTTCTGTGTATCTATGATTTTTTCAGAAATAAAATTCTCTTAAACATGGGGTTCATTAAACCTTTAGTGGGACGGCTCAGTGGTCTCCCATATTTGAGTACGCAGTACTCGAAATCGTTAAACACTTTTTTTAAAACACACATTTCGTTCACGTATGCATAACAACAAAATATGCTGTTGACATGCCAATGATGTCTGTGAAAGTATTTTTTCTAACGATAAAATACCGTCTCAGCCAAGTCTAAAAAACACTACCACCAATGCACATCGTAAAATATCGATCTGTCGTGGGAGGGATGGAAAATTCTCGCCATTCTGTTTGAAAAGTTGCTTTGCTTTCCTCGGATGGAGATCATTTTGATGTACATCTTCGTGTTGTGAAAGGGGTGGAGTAAATCGGATACGTAGTACTTCATGCCGAGAAAGACAGTGTATATATAAAACCCCTCGTTAACGTATCGTTGTATCCTTGTGATGAATGCTCGGTGTCGAAAATTTTCCACAAGCGCTCAAAAAAGCCACACTCGTAGAGGCGTACAAACGCGGACTCATAAAATGCAAATGTATAGATATATTGTAGGTACTTTACACTCACAGAACGGGGTGTCGGATTGAGACACGGCGTGGCCAAGCTGCCCAGTCCCTGCAAGATGATATATAAAAAAAGAAAAACACTCAAATTGAATGACACAGAACTAATACACGAAAAACTAAACGATAGAAGAAGAAATACAGGGAGGGAAATAGGTTGGAGTCGGCTTTCCTTTCCCAAAGGCTCATTTGACTGTTTCTCGAGCCGTCGCTCTCGGCACGCCTCTGTAGGAAAACTGGCGCACTGAGGAAAATCAGAATGCATACAATATAGAAAGCGAATACTGGTCGAACATTTTCCGAGATGGCGTCTTTTTATAAAGGAGCTTTATTTGCGATCTACCATGCACTGTTTTCCTAACTGTGGGCGTTGGTTGTTGTCGGCTAGATTAACCAGCACCAGTTCCTCATTAACCGGAACCATACGTCACCGTACATAAAATGCAGTAACACAATTACTTCGTGAGAACGAACAGATTTGAAAATTATTTTTCTATCGCACAATAACGGAATATAATGGAATAATAAAATGAACGTCATAATCCTCTTTATGATTGATTTGTTTTGTAGCGTTGTACCGGACTTATTGACTCTGTTTCGGTACTATGGTTTTTGTCTTCTTTGTTCATTCTAACTTTTTTACAAGCGTGTTTACTCTTGTAGCATTTTTAATGTCCTCTTTGCTTGGACTACGTCACCGCATTATTTGATAAATAAAAGATAAAAAAATAATTGGGTCTAAGACGGGAAAAATACGCGTGATGCGTCAGCGGGTATGCATTGTCATCTGAACGCGACAGGATAGCCAGCCGATCTGAAAACTGGCTAATCTTTTTGTCCTTCTTTCCCCCCTCTTCATCCTGCTATCTGAATGACACCATTGCAGCAACATTTCATGTAATAAAAACACGGCAACCAAAAGGTGAAAGCGAATGGTTAAATAAGCAATGTTTGTACGTATGTAGCGCATAAAATTATGATTGCACAATAAAAGGCTGGCGTGTTTAAAGTAAACAGTAAACGTAAGATCATTGCATGAACTTGTTTTCCCTTTTTTTCTTATTTTTTGATTTGCATTTAAATACTTTATTTCTTTAATTCTAAATACTACCGCAACAAAACAATTTTTCAGCCCTCGTAACTAGTTTCTGTTTCTTTATAGGCTTATCATCGGTGGACATAGTAATAATATTGAAAATACTCTAGCATGCTTTCTTTCTTTATAGCTGTAGAATTTCGGACAGACAGCGTAAGTGCTGAGAATGACTGAGGCACGAACCATGATAAACTGAAATGCTGTCAAATTCTAGACGTCATCTAAGATGGTTCTTATGATTTGGGCTCTCTACGTCACCTTATTATTTTTCCTCAATTTCTCAAATGTCTGAACATAACTAAAGTCGGGCACAACATTGTTTGTCTGCGCCATTTGCTTTTGGAAGGTGCATGGACAAAAGCGTGCAGCAATCGGCTAGCACTCGAGAACGACATCGTAAACTGCACTGGTGACCCCACTTATTTTCAACATTACGCAGTGTATACATGAGTCTGACTGAGTAGATGGTTGTCTGTTGGTGTCACTGTTAATTTGTTTCTTCTTCTGTCTCCAATGTTCATTATTTTTGGTGCAAGAATAATAATTCTGAGTCAGACTGTTTTTTTATTCGCGAGGGTGAGCGACTGTCATGCTTTGGTCGTGTGGGTGAAGCGTCTTCGGTGAAGCGAATGTGTAATACATTCCGCTCTTCATTATACTCAGGTATTCATGATGTTGTGTTTAATGTAATTCACATGTCCAGGTTATCAGGCCCAAATCGAGTATTCTATTTTTGACATAGGTAATACTGCAAATCCTGCCACATGACCGCAGAATTTAAAATTTTTGTGTATAGCTTGGAGCAGGATTTAGCAACCTTCATAGGTGGAGGGTCGAGATACATGAAGTCGGCATGGTGGAAGCCGCATGGCAAAACCGAGTGGGTGCGAGCGGGGTGGCAAGGTTTTGCAGGGAAAAAAAAGGGGGGGGGGCGAAATTGACAATAATTACGCATAAAACTCGCACAGAAATCACATTCACTTTAAGCTCGTATTTCACAAAGTTGTCATTTGCAAGCAAATAATAAAGGAAAAGAAAAACAAAACATTGTTTGAATGCGAATTTCGACATTGCACAATCTTAGCCAACTCGAATTTATCTACACCATGGTTGTTCACCGACAGGAGGGTTTACCTTGTGCAAGGGCCGCATGGTCCAGCCCTAGGAGGTTTAAAAACTGCCGCTAGTTTACTATCCCTGGCTTGAAGCATTAATTGAGAGCATTGTGTGTTACTGCTGGCCTCTTGCATTGTTCACTTGCCCACGTTTGAAAATTACTGACAAAACCAATGTTAAAATGCAAGCGCACAGGCCCGCCCGTTATTGTTTTCGTGTGGTTGAAAAAAATGTCAGGCCTGCGCGGTAGGCCCAGCACAGTCACAGCAAAAGCTAGAATAGCGAACTTTTAGAGCCTTCTAGAAACACTCCTTGGGTAACTAATGCAAGCACGCTTGCTTGGTACCCGCTGGTAGATTAATAATACACTTCTGGGTAGTATAGGCTGGCATTTGCTATGTTATTTTTCGTCATTTACTGCGAAGCGTAGTATCCACTAAACACTTGCTGGGAATTTTGTGCCAATTGTCCATGCAGTGGCTGACGACGATGAGGAATTATGGCTGAAGTGGGTATGCGACACAGTTAATAGGGAAACAATAACAAGCTTTTGTAAGGGGTAGGAGCATTGGACAGCCCACTCGTTATGCTCGTCGCATTGTGCGATGACTGGTTGTTCTTTCGTGGTTGTAAAACGCTTTATAAGTCATATTAACGTGATTGTTTCCTGACATCAAGCCTGCGTAAAGAAAGTTTGACAGCAAGTCACAAGCAGCGGAGTAGCTCAGTGGTAGAATACTTAGCTGCCATGCAGGAAACCCTGGTTCAAGCCCCACTGTGTCATTGGTGCAATGTTTTTTTTTCACTAATTTCGCGCGATTTCACTCTATATAGTGAGCGAATACCCTAGCGCATGCCTTTTCTCGCACTTCTATTTCCACAGATTGTCTCATGCGAAATGGCGAATGGTAATAACATTTGTTGGAACTGAACATCACAAAACTAGGACTATGTGAGACGCTGCATCGCAGGGTTCAGGAAATTTCGTACACCGGGGATCTAAGCACGTGGGTGTCAAAATGTTTCACCTTTATCGAAAATGCGGCCGCAACGGCCGGGATTCCATCCCGCGAACGGCGAACCACCGCTCGGTATTGGCGAACAGTAAACCTCAGTTTTTGTGTACCGTATTAACACGCATTCAACCAGCACGGCTTAGTATATCACTGTCACCTGTCACTTTTGGCTGAACAACAAGTAATTCGGGCTAAAGTATGGCTAATGGTACTGAATAAAGGCTGACTTTGGCTCGTGGTAATATTATGGCTGTTCCATGTGATAACGGCAGTGTCTAATTGGGACATCAAATGCCGGAATTTCGCTTATTGTATGGGGTGACTACGTTCATATGTACGTGTGAACACAGAACACCACACTTGATTTTGCCTGAGTGCATAATTTTGTTTCCTATTTTCAAAAACATTTCATAGCAAATCCTAGGACTGTGCGCGTGTTTGACCGCACACGTCAGGCTCGTTGCGAAGAGGCAGAGTTTTTCATGTGAATACAGTGCTATGCACAGTACTTATGCATAAAATCTGCGAGCTACATATGTTGGTAAACATAGTAAGAAAGTCGCCACAAGCTGGAGCTCGAAAAAAAGGAAAAACAGAGAAAAGCAGTAGGAATGCAGTTTCAAGGCGCAACGTGGGAATGCGAGTGCAGTATGATGCACAGTTTGCACTTAAAAGAAAGTGGAGCTAAAATTCTAATTGAAAGAAAGAAAGAAAGAAAGAAAGAAAGAAGAAAAGAAAGAAACAATCAATGTTTCTACAGCAAAATTCTCGGCGCTGCTTTGCCTTCAGCTTGACTTGGTCGAGCCTTGCTTGGAGAAACCCTACCGCTTCCGCTATGCAACATGGTTATGCATAGGCAAGTAGCTCTCGTAGGGAAGTCGATGCTGGGACGAGAATGCATAGTGCTTGCAAAACACCCGAATCCCTTACATAGGTGCACGGTGCCTCGTCGCTCAGCATAAACTTGGAAATTCAGAAAAGCTTTCGAGACTCCGTGGGCGAGTTGTGACCACCGATAACGCTCTGCAGCACCTCGTGAACCATTGACGTATGACTTTATTCTCGCTTCCACGAACTTTCGCGAACTGTCGCAAATCGAGTGATACTAAGAATGAAAAGTCACTATTAGTGGTCGTGAAGCAAATCCTGCTGAATAAATAATAATAATAATAATAATAATAATAATAATAATAATAATAATAATAATAATAATAATAATAATAATAATAATAATAATAATAATAATAATAATAATAATAATAATAATGATAATAATAATATAATAACAGAAACACATTGTAGTGCACTACAGTTGACTGTTGCTCGTAATATGAGAAAATAATAAAGCAAATATAGGACTCAAGCCCTTATTTTCTTTTCCGCGAAGTTCATGCTATATTTGTGCATCTTCATCTCCAGCAATTATCGCATAATGTTCGCCACTGATCCGATTGGAGAAAACCTTTTTTTAAAGTTGTATAGTGCTTAACGCAGGTGATATTAGAAAGTAAACTAAATCATAAGCAAACACTCTTGTTGTAAAGCTTCGGATGCAAGGACGACACTGTCGTTGCACAAAGCTGGTTTTGCGGAGCTAAGGTGCAATCTTTTGTTTATAAAATAGGAAATACTGCCTCTTCTTTTACACATCAATTAGAAACGCAGTAACATTAGAAAAAATGCTAACGATGCTATTAGTCACAACATTTTTACTACTGCATGCACTCTTAGACAAACTGTGAACGATGAAGTAAGAAGGATTAAAAAAAAAGAGCAACCATTAGGAACAAAGTCAATATGTAGGATTAATCATACATGTATAATATTGCCGCTGCGCTAACAAAAAATAAAAATCGCCAGAGTGATGAAGATTATATATTCGGTCATTTTGTGCCTTCTGAAACTCGTCTGCACTCGCACATGGACACGTGATTGTTACAGACGAAAGCAAGAAATGGTAACCTTTCCTCATAGGGGAAGTCTTGCATTGCTGCAGAACAAAACATTTCAGCCACAATCACGAGAAAAATAACTGCGAATGAATCAGTGTTGTATTTCGGGCAACCCAAAAACATGCAAACAAAGATGTAAAGGCGTTGTTATCGCTACCGGTTTGTGAGAACACGGTCAAACGTGAAGCGATCATTTCTCGCTTCGACTGCACAATGCATTGTGTAATCTCACATGATTGGGAAATGCAAACTAGTTGTTTGCATTCACTTAGTTGCATACTTCGCATGCATTGTTTCCTGTCACTTAGTTTAGAAATCCCCTCACTACATGAGCAATCTTCAAAACGAAGTGTGCAACTTCCAAAAACAGGACTGTGATCTTTCGGTGATTACAATAACAGACAGAGAAACTTCCCACATAAGGAAGCACGAAATTCACACAGACGAAATGGATCGCTTCATTCCACTCCTGCAAGTGAACGATAACGCGTAGTTCCGGTGTTTACGGCACTCTCACGGGGATTCGGTAGCGGTTGTGTAGCCGAGAAACAGATTTAGCTGAGACCGTTTACTAACATGGAATTGTGAACGCATTTCCGGGTATCTCCAACTCGCAGACGTGAAATCAGAACGACGCGAACATCTAAATACTGGCAGCAGTAATTTTTGTCACGCTGAACATAACAGCGTTTTCAGTGTACGATGTTAGGGATGGCTATTGTTTGGCAGTTGCCAGTTGTTTCAGGCCTCACTAGCCAGATGTTTACAGCCTATTCGATCATATTTCGTTTGATCCGAGTAGCGTCGACACTAACTATGAATACTGTAGCCATCTATTCCACTTTTATTGACTACACTCCACAGTGATTGCCATCTTTACGATGGTAGTAAAGCACGGGAGGATGCTGTGCAAGAAATCAGACGGCACATATGGGTGTATGATCTCAACTCTTTTGGCAGTGACCATTTTGACAATTATACCGTATTTCACGTTCTAATTTTGCGTGCGAATTCACCATTGCTCGGAATGTCACTCCTTTCAAAAATGCTCCCTTCAAGATTGTATGATTGCCAAGAATGTATGCTTCATAAGCGGCAAGCGATTAGCGTATATATAAAGAGGCACGCCTTCTGTCCGCATATCAACAGCAGTGCTCATACTGCCGCGTTTTGATTTCTAGTATGTCTAAGCAATGCAACTTTGTGATCAATACAGTGCTACTGCCGTAACTTAGTGATCTCAGTAATCACCCTCGAACAGTTCGTTTTCTTGTCCTCTCTTCCAGCCTGCGCCGAGACTTAAATCGGAGACTACACTCTAAAAAAGAGCGAGTAAAAAGGGTGTGTTTTTGTCTCACAACAATAATCGTCATCTATATTGCGTTCCATCCTTGCGCTATCGCCCCGCGCCCGGTACATTCCGGTAATGGGTCGACATGCCCATTATCAGGGTTACATTGCATTCTCAATAGGAAAGTGGCCAGCGCCGAGTTTTCAAGAAAGGAAGCGCACGCAAGCCTGGTGACGATTATTGTTGAGGGACAAAAAGACATCCTTTTTACTTGATAATACTGAGTTTTTAACTTCCTTACACCGCATATACTCCCAAGAATGACAAAACCCCCCGTTTCTTTCACTGAGCCTGAATGTGAGTAAAGTTTGAGCCCGATCTTCGCCATATTTATACCCTTCCGAGGGCGTTTTTCTTGCTTCAATTTCGTAGGCATAAAAAGATGTCTATGTGGGAGTGATATAGAGGACAAGCCAGAGCTCCCACCTGGTCATTTTTCTGTTCAGAGCGTTTGAAGCGAGTTTTACACACGTCTAGTCTGTTATATGATTGCGAAAGGCTCATGTGCGTAAGCAAAATGAAAAACTTATAGTCGGTGTCATGATAATTTGTGGTGCAAGAAAGCATCACGTGAATATATCAACATGTCACGTAGTCATGACGTCAAAAATTACCAAAATTTGTAACGTCATCACGAACTCACCACGTGACAGCACCGCTCGGTCAAAGGTGCCCCGATTCTGGAGAAAATGCAAAACACTTAAGGTGCAGAAAGCTTTAAGAAAGATTGTACGGGAAGGCGGAAGAGCATTAATACATACAGCCTAAAGAAAACTAAGAAGGTGGTTTTTTAAGGTGTTTTGGGGAGGTGATTCAGGAATGAGGCGAGTTTTTAATTATAAAAAAATTATACTCAATATAGGAGGAAGGAGAAAGAAAGTTTAAGCGGAAAAACAGGGAGGTTAGCCAGTTCCTAGACCGGCTGGCTACCCTGTGCTGGGGAAAGGGGTGAGGGGAATGAAAGACGTTAAAAAGAAATGTCTTATACTGTTTGATGTTGCCTTTCCTCTGTCGCAATATTTTTTTGTAATTTCTCCCTCTCTTCGCAACATTTCTTTTTAACATCTTTCATACTCAATATAAATTTAATAAGGGCCTGGGCCTCTGTTGCGACCGGAGATGTTGATGTCTTAAATCAGGCGTCAGTTTACTTCTACCACACACAAGGCTTTCCCACCAAGATTATAAAATTCGTTAAGGGATTTGACTTCGGTCGTAGCCTCCGTGGGTCGGACGGGAGAACTGGGGGCAGAATCGGGATGTAGTCATCATATCGTTAACACAGTGCTTTAAGTACGTAGAAAGATTTCCCCAAGATATTCACATACATATATTCCAATCATTTGCGCAAGATAAGAGATGAAAGAGGCAGTGAATAGCCGGTGAACTTCGGGTAGTGTATGGTTAGAGGCGAAAGCGAGGTAGAAAAATGACCAAGCTAATTCGCATGAATTTAGGGGCAAATCAAATTGATAGAAGAATGGCGCCCTCTAAAATCCCAATAATTTCCGCTGTCTTGGTGAAAAACACGAAAGCTTAACCATAGGTTTGGAAAGAACCTAAAGAGCTAAACATCCTCAAGATTCGAGACCTGTCATAATCCCTAACATTGACCTTAAGTTATTTGAGACACCAATCTATGAACCTTTTAGGCCTCCATTGAACACTTCGGTGGGTGATCACCAGGCTTCATTAGTGCCTGGGCGAGAAACACATAGCCCGTTTTTTACCTGTCCTTTAGCACCCGCGATATTACAGCCTATGCTGTTTCGATGTCTGCACGCGGTCTCCTTGTGTCTTTTGAGCGAGAAACAGAATCTGACTGACTGGAGCGCATGTGTATATTTAATGCGCTGGTTGCTTTTGGCTTTCCTCAGTCATTTGTGTAATTAATTAGAAATACCTACACTTGTCAAAAAATCGCGCTAGTTCTGGATGGTTGAGAGATTGCTGCCTTTTATCTCACACGCGGGCTCCGTCAGGGCTTTCCATTGTCTCCCGCGTTATTTGTCCTCAACCTTGAGCCATTTTTGTGTGCATTTTTGTGTGCTTCAGAGACGAAATAGCGCCTCCAGGGGTGGTGCACATCCTGGCAGCAGTATCGTGACAACCACAGCTTTTGATGACGATATAACCTTGTATCTATATAATGAAGAAAGCCTTTCGCACACGTTGCGTTTTATATTCCAGTTTGAAGAATGTTAGGGGCAGTGCTGAATGTCTCGAAATCCCGGTATTTTTTATTTGGCTCTCCTAACCCCAGGCTTAGCGCCATTCTCCCAATTCACCCGGACGCGTTCTTCGTACTTTAGGTATTTTATACAAACACTGACATTTGTGAATTCATTTGGCTAAACGCTCGCGAAAAAGTAACACTAAAAATATTACACGCACTGGATTTGGGCTTCCCGCTTAAGTGGAGGTACTTTGCGCCGACGGTTTTTTTTTCGTCGCATTTGGTACTTTTCTCACGTGGTGCAACCACATTTACGTATCGTGCTATCACCGAAGTCAGCTTTGTGTTCCTATTTTTTTTGTTAGATGGCACTGAGTTATTCTCCCGCGCAGCCTAAAGACAACAGCGTTCTCTGGGAGGCTTCGCTTTCCCTTCGGGGTCCATACGCTGCCAACTGCTAGCAATGCGGTTCCTTTTACGACTAGTACAAAGAGAGGAATCTCCTGCTAGGACTCTTGCATATTACTTTCTGGGTATTCAACTTTAGTAGTTGATGCCTAATGTGTGCGTGTGTTAACAGGATGCCGCGGTCAATAACACTTCCTTTGTTTTATGCAACAACTGTTGCATTTTTTTCGTCATCTCCAGTCAACCTGTCCCGGCAAATATGCGTTGAACAGCCCTATAAGTAAGACAGCTGCTCTTTGTTGCTCCCGTTGGTTCTCCCAGGTCGCCGTGCTCACTCGAGTCGGGTGTCTTGGAGCGCGTTAACGACCTCGTTTCTGCCTGGACACCCCCAAGACTTGATGTGGGGTCTGGGATGGTGTGTGCTTCCCTCTTTAAACCACCTAGAAAGGTGGAGGATGGTCCAGTCAGCAATACGCCCAAACTGCTCCCTTCAAGAAGCAAATCAGTATGTTCTGAGGCATAGTGTCATTGCTCGTGCTTTCTGGATAGCTATATTTCGCAATCGCGAAGTAAATCGCTTGATTTATTTGGGCGTTGTGCTCAAGACCGCTTCACCTGTCTTCTAATTGTTGCCGGTGCTTTTTGCCTCTAGCGCAATCGCTGTCCGGCTGTTGCAGCGGGCCGCAGCCATCGCCCGCTCTTTCCGATCACACACACACACACACACACACACACACACACACGCATATATATATATATATATATATATATATATATATATAAATATATATATATATATATATATATATATATATATATATATATATATATATATATATATATATCTATATATATATATATATATATATATATATATATATATATATATATATAAGGGAAAGAAGTGTATACCTAAGGGCTCGTTTTTCCGTGTTTTTAACACAATAATAATGAGATATAACAGACAGTAATGCCAAGGAATGTACAGGGGAAGTTATTAACATTAATGGAATGTAAATAAGAAGAAAGAAAAGTGGATGAAAAAATTACAGTTGGTAATTGCTTACAGTTGGTAATTTTTTTATCCACTTTTCTTTCTTCTTATTTACATTCCATTAATGTTAATAACTTCCCCTGTACATTCCTTGGCATTACTGTCTGTTATATCTCATTATATATATATATATATATATATATATATATATATATATATATATATATATATATATATATATATATATATATATATATATATAGAAAGAGAGAGAGAGCGATTGTACTCGGATCTGCTACCTGTTTTGTCGGAGGAGCTCTTCTATCTTCATGAAGAGGAATTCCTTGGGCACTGATCTCACCCTTTGTGTCGGTCTGCGACAGAAGAGTGAAACTTGACTATCGGTCGGCCTAGGATTGGTAAGCTGGTGCATAGGTTAGTGTCCGCAGTAATACCATGCCAACATGAATACACGCGAAGTGTACAAAACATTACTTTATTTGCACCCCTTGCTGATCTTGCCGTATGCATACGTGTACCTGTGTTTTATGACACATTCTTGTTTTTCAATGTGTGAAACATCGAATGTACATATTCCTTCCATGCATCTCATGTCCATGATCATGTAAGCGAAGTCTGTTTTTACATCATTGTTAATGCATATAACAAGAAAATGTTCTGTTTCGCTGTTCTTGAAGTCTGTCACAATAAATATTTCTAAACACTCTGAACCAGCTTTTCATTATTAAACGCAGACGTAATCGAAAAAAGAAATAATGTTCACGTTCTCATTTCTCGGGACAAACAAACTGTAGTACAGCCTGGCAAAGCCCCTTTGCAAAAATCCGCATAGTCTCATGGAAGTGAGAAGTTTAGGAAAACGAATAGTCGGCAGTGACACCATAGCTGCGATGTGACACTGAAAGGCTTTATACACCTCATTGCTCCTTAGCCCGAAAATGAGTTAAAACACCGTTGCGTCGCTACAGTAATGTTCCAAAGGCACTCGTAACTTATTATACGACGCATCGCGCTGCCCTAACGAAGCGCACCCGAGCTCGACACGTGTGCACAAGGTATACAGTGTGCAGAGATTAGGCAAAACTCTCTGATAAACAGGTATATAGGCTGCGTGAGTCTATCCTCTTTTTCTACTGTTTAAAACCTGATACCCAGTGAATGTAAGGGGAGTTGTTTTTTTAGAGTTCTGTGTAAAACATCCCAGAAGTAGACCCCTTCCTAACAAAGTGAAAAAACGGGACCTGTTTTCTCCAGCTTTCGAGAGATCAAACAGTTCGAACGCTATGGCATATAAAATCCTCTATCTTCTAAAAACGTCTTAACCCGTAAAGTGCCCGTATGTAATTTTAGAAAAAAGCTTTTTTTCACTTGGCGGAATTTGCTTTTTCTTAACACGCTTAAGAACATCATTGCCCTCTCTTCCACTTATATTTAACGTATACATAGGAACCGGAAAAGTCGTGTCGCATATATCTTGATGTAATTTCTTTCACCCGACCGAAAACAGGCATTTATTGGAAAACCGAACTGACAAGAAGCGGACGTTGTCCGCAACTTCCTTAAAGAAACCTCGCGTGGCTCCGGGCATGCTCGCGGTGCTAATCACGAAATTAGGCAAAACACGACAATGGCGTAACTGGCATACAGTTCTCAAGAATGGATGTTCAACATCTCGAAAGAAAATGAAATGATTAACTATAGTTTTTGCACGAACAGGTGCGATAGGCTTAGTCCTCCCTGTTTAAGTCTTCGGAACGGATTCGTCATACTATATATTCCCCAAGTGGACCCCCATACAATGACGGCCAATATTCTATGCAGCTTTTCTACGTGCACTCGTGAGCAACACAAAAACTGCATCACATATCATCATTTGGTCATTAAAAATGTGTTGCATACACCAGCTCTGGCAAACATCGAGAAATGGTTGCCGTTCTACTGTGCTGTCTTTTCACGTGTTTTTTTATTTGTTCAGTGTCTTTGTAGTACTATATGTACTCATTGTTGTCGTTGTAGTGCTTTGTAGTTGTATTTTACTGGAGTTTTAAACCATTGAACGTTAGCATATATATCAGGGGTTGTTATCCAATCTCCATGCGACAGCCCCAGGCACTAACCCCAATTCACCCGACTTCCTGTAATTTCTCCAAATTTTTTGACAACGGTAACTGTCGCTTGTACACTTTCTTTGACGGCACAACACGCTGCTAAATCATCAGCGTATGCCAAAATTTTACATCGTTAAGCAGTCTGAAACAGCCGATGATCTCGTTTTCTACTATGGCCAAGCACAAGCTATGTACAATGCAAATATGAGTGGACTTGCCGGACAGCCCTGGCGTACAAAATGTTCCAGCCTAATGGGGGACCCCGAGATCTTGTTAATGATCAGTCGCGTTTTAAAGTTCGTAAAGCCAAAACCAGCCCTCTGCAATCACCGATCTACCATAGACAAGTTCAAGTGTGGAGAATAGCACGTCATGCGGGACGCAGTCAAACCCCTACTTACAGCTGCTGCGGGAAAAAAGCACTACATAAATGACATGCAGTGAAAGGAGTATCCTTAAAGCATTTTGTTCGTCAGCTCTCACGGCGAAAGCGGGCGCATTCGGCAATTTTTAGGTGCATTGGGAGGCATTAAGGGCCGGATTTCGCTATCGCGTTCAACTCTTGAAGGCGAAGCTTAAGGGTCCCCATTTTTCATTACATAACTCGTCACTCGCGGAAGTCTGTGTGTGACTGCGTTCGAAACCATTGTGCTCTTGCAGAATCAGTCAACTTTACAATTCCCGAACGACACACATGAACCACGACACCATGAAATGACATTTTACGTCATCCACAAAGCTAGGAAATGGCTTGCAGCGTGGCTACTGGGCTTTATTACCTTTAGCTTTATTATTCATGAACCTTTAAGGTTTCACGTGCTTAATCCACTGTTGTAAAGTGAAGTGCACTGCATAAAGAGGGGACGCCGGAAGACTATTGACCATCATGTGTTCTTCAACATGCCTGTTTCTGTTTCAAGCACTCTTTTGATTATGTTTTCTCGTGACAACGCGCAGAAGGACTTCTTTCAGTTTATAACCACAAGATGCCCTGTAAACACACCTGCGGTAACTTTCACTGTTGTATGGGCATGAAAAGGCTGCAAATGTTTTCACTTTGGAAGCTGTCACGGCGAGAATCTTCTGGGTTAGCCAGCCCGTTGGCTTGGGCTCAAAGTAGTTGCCACCAGTGCAATTCAACAAATCGATAATTGAACCATGCATGCATGATGCGTGAATACAGGAATCACCATTATTTTTCAGTAGCAAAACAAGTGAAAGAAAAATTCATCACTAAGACGCCGATATGACTAATCAACTAGAAGACAACAGCGCTCTTGCAACTCTTATGCTATTGCTATTTGCACGGCAGCCGTAGCGCGCAGCTAAATATCAAATCGACTCACATCAGCGTCAATTAAACGTGAGAAAGGGAAGCAAACTGATGTCTTTTAACATGAACTGGTGTTGCGCAACTGACGAGAGTTCTGAACTAATTTGTTGTGCCTGAAACACTTCGAAAGTATGTCGCATGTCACACGCTCCCGCTACTTTTACAGCAAGCGCGCGTAGCTCATGCCCTGTCATCAGAAAGAAGCATATATGGCAGCAACAGGAAAGTATGTTTTTTTCTGCGCCGTAACTCCGTAATTAGGCTGTCACTGAGAGGATTCCGCTGCATGGCTCTACCAGAGTTTGCTATAAATCGGATGAACGAAGACTAATAAGAGGTGCGCTTCCCGTGGGAATATTAGAAGGTATTTTTTGTTTCGCTGTGCCAGAAAGGGCACTGGGTTATTAGTTTCGCGTTATAAAAGCCTTGAATATTAAGCAAGAAAAACATATAGCCGAATGCTCATTGAGATATTACCGACGGAAGGTTATCGCTCATCACTATAAACGATGACAACCTAATACAACTCAAGAAGTCCGGAAAGGCCCTCCTAAACGAGTGACGGGAACACGCGCCCACACAGGAAAACTCATCTGCGCAAAGTACGGGAGAGATGTCCGATGTCATGTTGATAAGCATTCACAATAATGTTTAACTAACTTAAAAGATTATTGAATTCTTTTTTCTGCGTGGCATGGCGATGGCTGTAGGTAGCGCTTATATTAGTAAGTTGTCATCAATCTGAAAATTATCTCCACCCCGCTTTTTGTTTGATGCAGTAGCACAGTGATAAATATTCTTTTGAACCTTGAGTCACTGCAGTGCTGATTCGACAATATGATCACTAATGAACACCCCATTTCTTAAGAAGTGCTAAAAAAGTCTTAGACAGTTATTTGATTGAAATTTTACACGTTACTGTATGCTTTTACTTGCTTATACTTTATTCGAAAGAGCTGGTTGTCTGTCTGCCAAATACTTCAGGTGATTCCAAAGTTTCTTGAAACGAGGAAGATTTTGTTTTTATTCAGTTTACACTGCAGTGAAGCAAGCAATGCCATCATGAATTTTCATTTCGAGACAGTATTTCAGTTACCTTTAATTCGTTTTAGCAAACTGTATTACTCATCATGCAAACATCTCTTGGGTTTGAAGCAGATTGTATTGCTAAGGGGACGGTACTGCCGCAACTATGAAGAGCTAGAAATTTTGCAATCAGCTAAAAGTGGACTCTGTTGAAAGACGAAAAACAGGCATTCAGGCAGGGCGTACAGAAACAAAGTTACGACACAACACTGTGCCATCACTCTCGGCTTCTTCGGTCTTCTGGAAGAGTTCTGTGTGTGCTTTCATCGAGGCATATAAAAATAAGCGACATGCTGAATGCAAGTGAATGAATATGAGAGATACTTTACGTCCCCCTTTTCCCCTCTTGCTGTTTCTGTCAATGGCTGAAGGGATAGTCTTTCCCGCCCCTCTTTTCCCCCTGTCCCTGCTTCGTAGGTGAAGCTACAAATAAAGCTAGCGCGAGACAGTAGGAAGTTTTAGAATAGCGCACCGCGAGCCCTTGCTATGCGGTCGCTGCCACTGTGCATGCGTTGTAACGCGAGTCGGCATTCGCGTTCATGGACCGCACGCAAAAAATCCGGAATTCCGTGCAGTAATGGCGGCCCGCGTGTGGCACGCAAGCGCTAGTTTCGAGGCTACGGGCGGTGATGGCGGCCCGCATGTGGCCTGCAAGCACTGGTTTCGATGCTACGGTGTCGCTGCGATCGTGCGTTGCGGTTAGCAGCAGGGCAAACGCTATTCTAAAACTTATATGGCGCCCGCTACGCCCGCAACAGCGCTTGCAAACGGTATTCTAAAACTTCCTAATAGAGAGTTTTAGAATAGCGCACCGCGAGCCCTTGCGGTGTAATCGCTGCCACTGCGCATGCGTCGTAACGCGAGTCGGCCTTCACGTTCGCGGACCACACGCAAAAAATCCGAAATTGCGTGTGGTGATGGCGGCCCGCATGTGGCCCACAAGCGCTGGTTTCGAGGCTACGGTGTCGCTGCGTTCGTGCGCTGCAAATCGCAGCCGGGCAAGCGCTATTCTAAAACTCATAGGGCACCCGCTACGCCCGCAACGCCCGCAGCGCTTGCAAATAATATTCTAAAACTCCTTAATAACGGTTCATGTCGTTGCCCTAGTCTGCGGTTGTTTGCGTATGCTTGCCGCGCTTAAACGGCTCGTTATGTAACAGTGGCGATGAAGTCGGTTTTCGCTAACCACGGCACCTGACGGACTACGAGTCCTGGCGTCAGACGGATGATTAACGACCACGATGGCCTCCCTGCAGTTGCCGGATTACGACGAAACAAAAGATAAGTGGAAGCTTTACCTCGCCAGAGCAGAAGCGTATCTCGAGGCGAACAGTGTAACGGACCCGGCTACAAAGAGAGCACTCCTAGTTTCGGCGTTGTCTAGCAAGACGGTCGAGGTGCTAGCTGGCAGGGTAAACCCGCGTGCACCAAATGAACTGACATACAAGGAAGTCATCCAGAGCTTGAATGAATATTATGACCCCAAGAAGCACGACATAACGGAAAGCTACAAGTTCTTCAATCGCTCGCAACTTCCAGGCGAAAGCGTTAGCGCGTTTCTCGTTGCTATTCGCCGAATAGCAGACAACTGCACTTTCGGCACGTCTCTTGACTGCATGATGCGGGGTCGCATTGTCTTCGGCGTACGCTCCGTGGCACTGAGGAAACAGATGTCGGCAAAAAAGGATTTAACGCTAGAAGAGGCCGAAGCATTGGCACTGTCTGTCGAAAAAGCTGAAAATGGTGCTGAAAGCATGACCTCAGAAGCTACGCCCTTGCTTAAGCTACGCGAGACCGAGGCCAACACTGTTAAAACATCTCTGATTCGGCGCGCGGCACAGCATTGTGATAGATGCGGAAGCAGCAAACACGACGGCAACAGCTGTCGTTGGATTAGAGCAAGGTGTTATCGCTGTGGTCGTCATGAGCATCTCGCAATGATGTGCCACACCACTGCTAGTAAGAGCCGCGTCGCAACGCATGCGGTGGAGGAAAGAGCTTTGACTCTCGAAGAAGCCGTAACTGAAGACGACGATAAGGGGGAGACACATATATGGACCTTACTTTCTGCACGAAAAAGCGGCCTCGAGCCGCCAATAAGGCGCAGTTTTTCATTAAATGTCGTACAACATACAATGGAGGTAGATACTGGCTCGCCTGTCTGCGTAATTTCCTAAAACGTGTTTGACAAGCATAGCGAACAGTGGCCAGCGCTTAAACCTTCTCAGGTGAAGTTGTCATGCTATGTTGGACCACTCCCAGTGTTTGGGGAATGGCAGCTTTGTGTGCAATACAGGGACGTCTCAGTTTACTGCCGTCTTATTGTACTGAATTGCTCGGGACCTAACCTGTGTGGCCGGGATCGGAGTTCCTTGCTCCACAAAGCGAGGGCTCCAGTTTTGCAGCCGTCGGCACAAGACTTGGTACACTCAACGGCAGAACCCGCTGGGGCAGTTCACAACATTGTCGACAACTACCACGATGCCTTCTCCAAGGATCTTGGCCTGATCAAGGGGCCTCCAGCGACACTGCAGCTGAAAGAGGGAACGGTGCAGAAATTCTGTAAGGCAAGATCCATACCTTACGCTCTAAGGGACAGGGTGACGCAAGAGCTGGACAGCGATCGCTCAGGCACCTCGCCCACAGAATGTGGCGGAGCTGCGTTCTTTTTTAGGAATGCTGACGTTTTATGCCAAATTCCTTCAAAATATGTCCACTCTACTTTCTCCGCTCAACAAACTTTTGGAGAAGGGCACAGTATGGCAGTGGGGGCGGCAACAAGAATATGCCTTTGAGAAAGCAAGACAGCCTAATGCAAGCTCAGGTTCTTGTTCATTTTGACCCGTTGAAAGAGGTGATGCTCGAATGTGATGCTTCTCCTTACGGTGTGGGCGTGGCGCTTTTTCACATGAGTAACGACATGCCAAAACCCATTGGGTTCCAGTCCCGTACACTGACGGCCACCGAGAAAAACTACTTTCAGCTGGAAAGAGAGGTCCCGGCTTTAGTGTTTGGCGTCACTAAGTTTTGTGATTACCTTCTAGGTCACCGATTCACTCTCGTGACGGACCACCAGCCCCTCTTGAGCTTTTGGCAATCCGACCGCCCGACGCCATCCTGGCTGCAGCACGTATCCAGCGCTGGACACTGTATTTGGGCGGCTACCGCTACAAGCTGCAATACACGCCAAGAAAACAGTTGCTCAACGCGGATGCCCTGAGCAGGCTGCCACTGTGGGCTACGGAGGCTGATGAAGTGGGTGAGCCACTGGAATATGTCCTCCCTCAGGATAATTTTGACGATGGCGTTATCACAACACGGGAGCTGCAGCAGCTATCGGCCACAGACTAACAGCGGTAAAGGATTGTATATTACATGGCTGGCCCAGAAGTGCAAAACAGCTGGAGAAAACGGTGTGGCCGTTTTTCGACCGTAAACTAGAAATGTCCGTTACCCATGTTTTAGTGTATTGGGGGCATCGCGTAGTGATACCACAGGAAAAAGCGCGGGACCGCCTTTTGAAACTGTTGCACAAGACCCACCAAGGCTCGTCAGAAATGAAAGCAGTGGCAAGGCCAAAACTTTGGTGGCTCTGACTAGACCACGATATTGAGGCGCTTTCAGCCGGCTGCACGAACTGTGCCCAAAACATGCCAATGCTAGCAGCGGCACCACCATTAAACTGGCCGGAAACGAATAAAAAATGGCCGCCGCTACATGTCGATTTCGCCGGACCCATAGCAGGCAAGATGAGTCTAGTTGTAGTAGACGCCCATACCAAGTGGATAGAAGCCGTGCCAGTAAAGCATGCCACAACAAGCGCAATCACCTCTTTGCGCGCCATGTTCAGTCGATTCGGCGTCCCGCGAATCATTGTTTCGGATAATGGGACACAGTTTTCTAGCCAGGATTTTGCTACGTTCCTGGCAAAGAACAACATAATGCATCTCAAAACAGCGCCCTTTCATCCGCAGTATAATAGAGCGGCGGAACGAGCAGTGCGTACAATGAAGGATGGACTTCAGAAAATGAGGGAGGGTAACTTGGAGGAGAACCTTGTGCGGCTCCTGTTCAACTACAGGAAAACACCACAGAAGACGGGAAAATCTCCGTCAGAATTACTGCTAGGGTTCCAGTTACGTTCACGATTAGATGCGTGTTTTCCGTCAACTGTTGCAGACTCGCCGCCGGCAGCAGATGACTGGGTGGTTACCAAGGAAAGCAACGTGCACGTGCGGAGCTACGGTGTCGGAGAAAATTGGACACCAGGGCGTGTGCAGTCCACTTCAGGATCCCGAATGGTGACCGTCCTAACCCCTCACTCTGTAGTCAGACGCCACGTTGACAAAGTGCGCCCTCGACAAGCACCGCAGTCCCCAACACCGCCGGGCTCTGCATTCTTATCAGTCTAATATGTCCATGCTGCCAAAACGATCACCGGGACCCTCAACTACAAGCTCCCCCATGCTGCCTCTAGAAGCGCTCACTACCGCAAGCCCCCACGACCATCCGGTGACAACCATGCCACAGGCCGGTTATACCAAACGCGGAACCAAAGTTTCGACGTTGTACGCGACAACGCGAGCCAGTACAAAGGTTTCATTTTCAAGAAGAGAGAAGTGTTGCGAACTGAACTCTCGCTCTTCTACGTCCCCCCTTTCCACCCTTCGTGTTCCTGTCGATGGCTGAAGCGATAGCCGTCCCGGCCCCTCTTTTCTTCGTCTCCCTGCTTCGTAGGTGAAGCTACAAAATAAGCTAGCGCGAGATAAAATAGGTTCATATCGTTGCCCTAGTCTGCGGTTGTGTGCGTATGCTTGCCGTGGCTGAGTGACTAGTTATGGAACAGATAGATAAATAGATAGATAGATAGATAGATAGATAGATAGATAGATAGATAGATAGATAGATAGATAGATAGATACGCTCAAAGGTGGCTTAAGATTGCCAATAAATTCTTCGCATTTATTATATCTGTGTGAAGACGTGGGGTAACCGACCAGAGAAGAATGAAGTGTTTTGTTTCCGGCTGCCAGTCTGGTTATGGCAAAGGGTGGGAGAAGATTCCGCTCTTCGCGGCCCCATATGAAGGGTTGATTGATATGTGAGGTTTAACGTTCCAAAACCATCATATTAATATGAGAGACGTCATAGTGGAGGGCTCCGAAAATTACGACCACCTGGGGTTCTTACGTGCACCAAAATCTGAGCCCATGGGCCTACAACATTTCCGCCTCCATCGGAAATGCAGCCGCTGCAGCCGGGATTCGTTCCCGCAGCAGCCGAGTACGTTAGCCATTAGGCCTCCGCGGCGGGGCAACCCCATCTGATCCGCTGATCCGCTGCTATTGGATCAGAGACGTCAAAAAAAAATGGCAGCATATCCACAAGGTTAATGATGGAGAGTGGGGCGAAGCATCCGTCCGTCCATTCGTTCTTGCTTCCGTACGTCCATGCGTGCGTCTGTGTGACCGTCCGTGCGTCCATTTGCCTATCCGTTTGTGCGTCTGTTCGTGCGTCTGCACGTCCATCTGTGCGTCCGTCCCTGCGTTCGTCCATGCATCCGCCCCTGCATCCACCCCTGCGTCCATCCGTCGGTTCAGTCATCCGTGATTCCGTCCATGCATCTGTCTGTGTGTTTGTTCGACCATCTATTGAACACTTCATGTACCACCATCTCGCATCTTTTCATCATATATTCCCGATATAGAAGCACCGCGATCAAGCGGACATTCCAAGGACTAAACGAGAGGTGGCACACCCACACTTTCTTACGGCTTGCGCTTCGTGTCTACTTCCCGCCTTTAACCACCTTGACTCCATGGTATATACTAGTTCACTGTATTCATGGCACTGCGGCCTAACGCTCGCTAAACCTTTCTAAAACCAAGGAGGTTACGCCCAGCGAGTATAACGTAGCAACCCTTTCTTGTTAGATAGTGCTCAATGTACATGCCAATGGCTGCTAATGGGGAATGAGAGACAGGAGAATTCGGCGTTTACTTTTTTACGGCTTACGCCTCGTACCTACTTCCCACCTTTAACCACCTTGAGTTGATAGCATGTACCACTTCACTGTATTCGTGGCACTGCGGCTCAATGCTTGCTAAACCTTTCTAAAACGAAGGAGGTTACGCCCAGCGAGTATAACGTAACAACCCTTTCTTGTCAGATAGTGCTCAATGTAAATGCCAACGGCTGCTAATGGAGAATGAGAGGATAATTCAGCTTTTGGTTCACGCGCACGCTACAAATTTTTTATCGTTCAACAATCTCAGGAGAAATCTCCCACCGGTACCACCTTGCAGGTCAAAACGTAAGACTGGTTACACACAACGACTACGGCTACGAGGGATGAACGCGTGCCGCTATAAGGAGCTTCGCCCCTAAAGGTGCCCGTGAGTATGTGACCCTGAAATCAAAGGACAAAATATGGGCTCGATATTTCGAGAAGCACCTCATGTTTGGTAGGTACTTTACCGTACACGAACGAAACGTTCCACTAAAAATGAAGACAGTTCCCCGACTTCAAGAGGGAGCGATTTGTTCTGCTTTGGAATAACCGTAGCTCAACTGAATGACGGTTATTATCAGGAGGATCCTACAGAGACCGGTACCGAATAGCGATAGGACATCAATTTGCATACAACCGCAAAAAGAGTGGGCAACTTTCTTTGCCCATGTAATGAAAATTCTCAGCCTTGCCTACAAGAGAACTCTTTCAGTTGGTCGTCTGGCACGGATCTAAGAACAGCTTCAGTGCGTCTTCCAAAGAACAATGTGCGGCAGAAAGTGGTGCAAGCAGCTCTACTGCTTTAAGCGACAACACAGACTATCTGTGCCCAGATTGAAGCTCACTCTTTGCAATGTTATCTCATGTATTAATTCTATGTATATATTATTTTTATGTACCATGTAGGGCCAGTGTATGTTTCTGTGTGTCTCCCGTCAGGCATTTGTCTTGTCAGACATTACGCCTGATTCAAATAAAAAAAGTAAAACGATATATTTGGGTGATTTGTTCTATGAACGTCGATCCACAAACTGCAACAGTCACGCTCTTTACAGAAAAGAATTGGTAGCAAACGTAAGGCATGCCTGAAGCAGATGACTAAACGGATAGGCGAACAGATATATGAACGCGGCCACGCACGTCCGTGCCGTTGGACATGACGGACGGAGCCCCGCCCGCAACTCTACTCGAGGGCAGCGCCTCTCCTCTGCAGCTTCCCTCCATTCGTAGCACCACCTGGCAGGCGATCGGAGTCGGCGCTCCTCTCTAACTCCGTGATCGGAACCACACGATGGTGGGACCTTTGTGCAAAACAAATGCGGAAAGAGAACACTTTCTACTAAGACTTTAGTGATTTTCGTGGTAGCACATTAAATGTCCTACGCGAAAAACGATGTAGAGCCGATGTGAAGAATTGCACAAATCAATGATTTTTCTATTTGAAAAACATTTTATGTGAAACTTGGAGCTTCATGGTCCTCCTGAGGTGGCTGTGACATGTGTTGATTAACGAGTGCCAAGTAAGCCCTTGATCAGCGTTGGGTTGAAACGTTTTTTCGTGCCAAGTGTAAAGTAGGCCATCAACGGTTTGTGTTTATCCGGTAACGGCACACTGCTCTCCCATAGTTGAGTAGTAAGCACTCGACATCGTTAAAGTAATGCTCTAAAGACATTCCGAGTTGGTTCCCAGCTCACCTGGGGCAAATCAACGATTCCCCTCCCAATCTCAATGAAGCAGCACACGAGGCGGCGCGAGACCTCTCCAACCGCGCCTCCTCGGGGATGCGTTCTACCGGTGAAGGGGATAACCGGGAAATTCTTACAACATATAACGAGCTCACTAAACATTTCTACCTGTCTAGAAGGATTTTCTTTCTACCTCACAAAAATCTAACTCGGCCCCAAGCACTTACATAAGGCTTTTGCAAACGCGGATGTACCCTACTTTGAAAACGTTACGCATCATGTACCCTGACCTATACCCAAGTAATCTTTGTTTACATTGTGGGAAAATAGCTTCATTAGAACCTATGCTCTGGCAGTGCACCAAATTCGCTCATTTATCTAACATCACCTCTGCCAAATGGGAGGCGGCAATCCGCAGCTCGTCCTTGGCAGATCAGCTCTGGGCTGTCCACCAAGCCCGCGAGGCGGCTGAGGAGCTTGGCATCTCAGTCCCCACGTGGGAGCTGCCCGCAACACAGTGATCTGCGTTTTGGAGGACCAAATAAAAGTTTATTCAATCCAATCCAAGGCCAATGGTGCATGGGTCGGTCACCAGGAGAGAAATCCTTCGTATGCATCAGTCTTCTATGTACCGTTGGGAGTGAAAAAAACATCTCAACGCAGGGCTGATCATTTCATCATAAAGAAAGAAAAAGGTTAAGAGCGGGCAGTTCTATAGACGTGGCGGCCCAATCCACCGTAGCGCACCTGGTGGTTGGTGAGAGCAACTGACCTGCGCTTCCTCTTTGGGTTTCACGCGACTATTGAATTACCATGCACAACTGACGTTTAGCTATGGCGAAAGTAACCATTTGAGACCACTTTTCTTAGCCCAAATGGCAAGGCTACTTCTTGCTGTTTTGAATGCGAAGCATTTCTTAGCGAACTTCGGTGACCTTGAGCGTATCTATCTATCTATCTATCTATCTATCTATCTATCTATCTATCTATCTATCTATCTATCTATCTATCTATCTATCTATCTATCTATCTATCTATCTATCTATCTATCTATCTATCCGCCTACGACTTTTAGCTCTCCTGGCCTTTTCGATAATGGTATCGACACCAGACTTGGTATGGCATAGAATGACTGTATGATGAACATATTTGACTAGTCATAACATGAAAATCATTACATGTATGTCATGAATGTCATGATTTACATTTCAAGGTCCTGCAGCTCTTGAGATGGTTTCTCTCTTATGGCATGTCCGGTATGGTATGACATGATTGCATGCCGAACACCAGAGACCGACCTTAACACGGCAATCATGACATGCGTGTTTTGTAACAACACTACATGTCACGCTCATGATGCACTTGCGCCGTTTCACTAGCATTACATAGGCTAAATTTGGTATTACATCACGTGAACGGATGACGAAGGTATGTGACTGGTGCAAACATGATAAATATGAGATGCATATCATGTAACAATATGACTACATGCCACGTTCATGATGTGCTGACGGCCGTTTCGCTAGCTTCAATTATACCAAATTTGGCATTACGAGACGTGAATGGATGACCAAGGTATGATACTGGTGCAAGCCAAAGTTATTCAATCATACGAGTTGCCAAACTGCCCATTGGCTCCATGTATCAAAATCCGAACACAACATTGGCTGAAATAGAGGAAGCGAGTAGATTTTAGCGCCATCTGTCGACAATAAAACTAACTAGAAAAAGCTATATTTTGTGTTTTTTCGTTTACCAAGATTTCGAGCACCGCCGCATTTCGCCAAACAGCATGGCAGCGCCTAGAATTTGTTTTTATGTGAGTTGGTGTCTAAGGGTGCTGAACATGTTACTTTGTCAGGAGACGCGATAAAGGACAGAGGAGCGGCTTGTTCTCTCGAGGTTATGTCCTTTTTCATGTTTTCAGCACTGCGCTAGAAGTAACGTGGTTATAAGCGACATGTTCGTGTGGTAGGTACACAGCTAGCACAGCGTAATGGATGGTGCAGCGAAGTCGGTAGTTCATCAGATTCATGTGGTGAGCCCAAGATGTTTACATTTCGGCAAAATAGTGAGCGGCAAGGCGTGATGCAAGCGGGATGCAGCGTTGATCAGGGTGGAGCCAACCTGTGAGTCTGTCGACGGCAGCAGACGACGTTGTTCGAGCATCAAACGCTGGTGCCGTTGGAAAGACTCCACGAACATAGCACCTGAAGGGAAAAGAACGCTTGCAGTGCTAATTGCAAGTAGATAGCAATGTTTAAGTTCCCACATTCTTGTCATCGGGCTTTCATAAATATATGGTATCCCAGTCGGGGTCTCATTGACTTCGCTATTAGTGGAATTCGACCACTGCGTGCGAGACAAAGTGGCCAATTCGCGGTAAGTACTGATCGGCGCTGATCGGTACTGTTGTGCTTTGGTTTACACTCCACCGTAGCTGTGTCTTGTTTGTGCGGCCATCACTCCCGTCGTGTTAGTGAGACACATCGTTAACCTCGAAGCGGAACAGTTAAAAGGATTCGTTTAACTTCCCGTGAGCAATCGATCTCAAGCGCACATTTTCAAACGAGCAAGCGAGGAGTAATAGAAATAATCAGGGCACAGCGTTGAAACCATGGTAGCACGAAATTGCAAGCACCACCTTCTGCGAAATAAACCTTGACGCTTTGAACCGGCTTTGGTTACGCCTTTGAAAAGCGAAAACACGGCCAATGGCGTATCCGGGTTTCGGAACGCAGTTTTTCACCTCATATGATTGAATAACTCTGGTGAAAACATGATAAACTTGAGATGCGTGTCATGTAACAACATGACTACATGCCACACTGATGATGCGCTGACAGTAGTTTCGCTAGCTTCTTATATGTCTAATTTGGTATTACGTGACACCAATGGATGACAAAGGTATGTGACAGGTGCAAACATAATAATCATTAGATGCGTGTCATGTGAGAACTTGACTACAAGCAACAGTCAAGGCGCATATATTTCGACATGACGCGGTGTGCGTGCTCGCCGGCGTTCATTTCTTCGCGTCACGCCGGTGTTGTCACGCCAGGTGGGGGTCATGCCATATAATCGCATGTGCGCGCCGCGCTGCGTTGTTCTGACGCATGTGCGTTTCAGCACGTCCGGCGTGCCTCCATCACGAAAAGAGGGAGATGCAGTGTTGTCTGGTGGACGCATCGGCGCGAAATGCAGCCTGTCGCATTTCGCGTTGTTTGGTTTCGGGCCGCGCCGACGGATGCTGCTTGCACCTGGCTTATGACTATAGAAGTCTCGCGTTTTGCTAACGTAGCGTCACTGTTTTCAGCGTGCGCGCGCGTCATTGCTACATTGAATTGATTGATATGCGGGGTTTAATGTCCCAAAACCACCATATGTTTATGAGAGACGCCGTAGTGGAGGGCTCCGCAAATTTCGACCACCAGGGGTTCATTAACGTGCACCCAATCTGAGAACACGGGCCTACAACAATTTCGCCTCCATCGGAAATGCAGCTGCCGCAGCCGTGATACGAGCCCGCGACCTGCGAGTCAGCACCCGAGTAGATTAGACACTAGACCACCGCGGCGGGGCCATTGCTACGTTGGAGTATATTGGGCTCTTCATGATGCGCTCGCGGCCGTTTCGCTGTCGTCACATATACCAAATTGGATGTTACGTGCCGTCAGTGGATGCCGAAATATATGACTGGCGCAAACATGATAATCCTGACACGCTTGTCATGTAAGAACATGACAACATATTATACGCTCATAGCGTGCTTGTGGCCGTTTCGCTAGGTCCACATATACTAATTTTGATATCATAAGACGTGACTAGATGACGAAAGTTAACGACACAAGTAGTCTAAATATTTAACCAATTTTTCAAAACACAGCTCGGAGTAATTTGTTAATCTTCGCCCTATTCTTTTTTGCTCTCAAAACCCAAGTATCGATATCTCGGGCGTGAAAGCGAATGCCTACAGACCGGGTTTTACGCAAACGCATATTTTATTTCTCGTGTTTCTGTCATGCCATTTTGATATATAGGTATGAGCTATTGGATAAAGGCAGGTTTTTTTATTTTATTTATAGTGACTGTAAAGGCCTAATCTTAGTGCTTGTGCCTAAACTTATATAAGTGCCCCTAAACAACTATTTTTCAGAGTCGGTGCTTTTATGAATACTTTGTACCTCAAATTTTTGCTTCGAGTGCAGTTTGAGACTATTTTTCGTGTTTCTGGGCAAAACTGACTGGTCAAAACACCACGAGGTACAACCCAGTTCTATAGTTCAATTAAGTTCCAGAAAGCATCCGCTAGCAGCAGTAAGATGGGATTCGCCGGTCACTTTATGTCGCTGCATGGGGTGAGTGGTTCAAGAAAGGAAAAGAGGAGGAAAAAGAAAAGGCTATTTCTGCGATAACTGCAGGGCATGTTTCATCTTATACGAGGGTATGAGAAGTGGGAAATAAAGGTGGAAAGAGGAGAGCAGAAGAGGAGGAGATCAAATAATTTGCTCGCCTTTTCACGCGCCAATAATTTTTCAGTGTACTTTACAAAAAGTCACTGTGATGTGATAGCTGCACAACAAGTTCACCAACATATTTCTTCACCCTAAGTGAGGATACGATATTCACCTTTCATGAATACCCGGAAGATGAGCTTACGGCTTGATTGTGCCTTCCTCCTGTTTGATTTCTCATGAAGCGTGCACTTCATGTGGCGCACCCTTCAGGACCACCTCTCACAGCAACAGCATCATCATCATAATCAACCTGACTACGTACACCGCAGGACAAAGACCTTTCCCATGTTTTGCTAGCCAACTTGCTCTTGTGCTTGTTGCCGGCACTTTTACCCACAAACTAACTAATGTTGTCTGCCCGTATAACTTTGTGTCTCCATCTCAGCCACTTTCCTTCTCTTGAAATCTAGTCTGTGACTCCTAATGACAAGCGGTTATCCTGCCTTCATGCTACATGTCCTGCCTTTGACCATTTCTTTTTCCTGATTTCGACTATGATGTCCTTAACACCCGTTTGTTCCCTGACACCTGCTCTCTTCTTGTGGCTTAGGGTTACCTCTGTCATTTCCTTTCCATTGCTCACTGCATCCTCCTCAACTTAAGTTGAACCCTATTTTTAATCCTCCCCCGTTTCGCTTCGTAGGGAACTACCAGAAAGATGCAGGTTTTATATACTTTCCTCATGATGGAGAGTGGCAATCTGCCAGCCATGATTTGAAGATGCTTGCCGAAAATGCTCCACCCCATTCTTATTCCTATAGTTACTTCATTCTCGGGATTCGTCTCTGCGGTTACTACCTATTCCAAGCAGACATACTTCTTTACACTTTCAATTGCACTGCTACCCTTCTCGAAGCGCTGTTCTTTTCTGAGGTTGTTGTATAATACTTTTACTTTAGGCAGAATATTCTTAAGACCTACTTTTACGCTCTTTTTATCTAATTCAGCTCTCATGAATTGTGATTCGTCCCCTAAATTACTTAGCAATGCAATACCTCTCTCTCACTACACCGCTCACCAGATGCTGTTGGCTAGCACCATTGGAAACACTTACTTGAACAAAGTATATGTCCATTGGCATGTCCTGAAAGCATGCGTGAAGCTCAGAAACCAACTTCTACAGTAACTGTGATCTGTGTAAATGCAAACTGGGCTGAAATGGCATTGTTAGTGATCTCCCGCTTCCCTCTTCATCGGGTTATGAAGTGGACGTGCATTTGATTGTTTTCGTGCGTTTCCTTTTAACCTTTACTTCTTTCAGTTGTTCTCACACACGCACACACACACACACACACACACACACACAACACACACACACTTTTTCGATCAATCTACTAAGGGGAGCCGTGCTGTCTGCTTACATCGCAGGGCCATGCTAATCCTTCTTGGGCCATGCAAGAGAAGAGAGTTAGGCCAAGAACGAACTGAAGACTAATAATTAAGGAAGGCAGCGTTACTCGTGCCCGTGACCGTGTTCAGTCGGCAGACGTGTTGCTTTCTAATCACAGTGGCAGCCTACTCTAATACTAAGCTCGATCGAATATTTTTCTGATGAGGCGGATTCCGCGGGATAAAGCTTGGCTGCGTAATGTGCAGCCTTCAGTGCGCCGCCCGGGGTTCAATGCACTGCTCGTCAGTTAAGGCTAAACTAATTAGTAGTTTCCGCAGCAGTGGTCGATTATAATGAACTTTGTCACGCAGTCTTCGTTCATTCAGAGCTAGCGGAATCAGTTCAGGCCACAAATCGCGGTCGATCACGCCAGCTTTATACTTGGCCCCACTTTCACTTGTAAGCATATGTATTGATTTTTCAGGAACGTGTTTTGATCTAGCTCTCATTGTATGCAGTTTATCTTTTTCGAGCAGGGTAGTGCAAATGAAATAAACAGTTTGAATAAAATAGCCGCTATAGCAATTAAATATTTGCGTTATTGATGTATTCATTCCCTAACGTATAAATTAGCATTTTCGGAGGAAGCCATCTGAGTAGGTGATCTGCTCACGAAAAAAAATGTATGATTCCAGGTACAGTGAGAATCGATGATATGCGAAGAACGAAGTAGAAAGGGTGATAGGTCACTTTAAAATCAGCAAAACGTTAAGAGGTGGGGTTTAATTATGCCGTTACTGACTTCCACGTCATGATTAATATGTTTGGACGTTTTATATACCTTCGTGTTTGATTAACGTCACCTAATACCAACTTTGGCATAAATTGAGCTAGCGAAACGGCATTGAGCGTGGTATAACGTAGCATGTAGTCATTTTTACATAAAATACATACCATAATTATCATATTTGGACGTGTCATTTACATTTATCATCCATTCACGTCAGGTTATACCAAATTTTGTATATCTGGAACAATTGAAAAGGCCGTGAGAACGCTATGAGCGTAGCATGTAGTCATGTTTTACATGAAACGCATATTATGATTATCAAGTTGAACGTGTCATTTACCTTCGTCGTCTATTAACTTCCCGTGATACCAAGTTTCGTACATGTGGAGCTAGCGCAACGGCGGTGAGTGCGTCATGAAAGGTCTAATATACTCCGACGAAACGTTGACGCACGCGCAGGCTGGGCGCAGTGATACCACGCTAGTAAAACGCGAGCACTCTGTAGTGTGACGCCAGGGGCGACCAGCGGCACCAGCGTCCGTCAGTGCGACCTAGTGGCAACCGGCGTGAAATGCGACATGCTGCGTTTCGCATCGACGACGTTTTTTTTATACAGCACCACGTCTGCCTCTCTTCGTGACGTAGGGACACCGCGTGCGCTCAAACGCGCGTGCGTCAAAGCAACGCAGCGTGGCGCGCGCCTGCGAGTATACGACATGCATATCCACAATGAAGGTCAATGGCAGATCCACTGATCTCTACTAGGGAGATATCGGCGGCTGGCGTGGCATCGCTGGCATGACGCGATAAAATGAATGCCAGCGCACACGTCCTTCGGCTGACGTCGAAGTGTATTCGTGCCTTGAGTGTGGCGTGTATTAATGTTCTTACATGACACGCATCTCATTATTATCATGTTCGCACCAGTCACATACCTTCGTTATTCATTCACGTGACGTAATACGAAATTTGGGCATATATGAAGATAGCGAAACGGCCGCGAGCGCATCATGAGTGTGGGGCGTAGTCATATTACATGACACGTATCTCATGATCATCATGTTAGGACGTGTCATTTACCTATGTCGCCCGTTTGCGTCACATAATCGCGAATTTGGTACATGTGAAGCTAGCGAAACGTCCGCGAGCGCATCATGAGCGTAGCATGTCATGTTGTTACATGATACGCATCTCATATTAATCATGTTTGCACGAGTATCATACCTTCGTCTTCCATTCACTTCCCACGATACCAAATATGGTATAAGTGAAGCTAGTGAATGGCCGCCAGCGCATCATGAGCGTGATTTGTAGTTATGTTGTTACATGTCCCGCATCTAATGATTATCATGTTTGCACCAGTCACATACCTTCGTCATCCATTCCCGTACTGTAATACCGAATTTGGTATATGTGACGCTAGCAAAACGGCCGCGAGCACATCATGAGCGTTGCTTGTAGTCATGTTGTTAGATGACACGCATGTCACGATTTTCATATTAAGGTCTGTCGCTTGTGTTCGCCATGCAATCATGACATACTATACCAGTTTTGCAACATGCCATGTGAACGAAACCGCCACAAGAGCTGCAGGACCATGAATTGTAAATCATGACATTCATTACACACGTGTCATAATTTTCATGTTATGACTGATCAGTTATGTTTGTCATATAGTCATGTTGTATCATACCATGTTTGGTATTGATACGGTTATCCAGAAGGCCAGGACAGTTAAAAGTCGTAGGCGGATAGATAGATCGATAGATAGATAGATAGATAGATAGATAGATAGATAGATAGATAGATAGATAAATAGATAGATAGATAGATAGGCTCAATGTCGCCGAAGTTCGCCAAGAAATGCTTCACATTCAAAACGTAAAAGAACAATGAAAAATAAAAAATGGCAGCACCTCCACGGGGTGAATGATGGAGAGTGGGGCGAAGCATCCGTCCTTCCATTTGTTCTTGCTTCCGCCGTCCATGCGTCCATATGTGTGACCGCCCACGCATTCATTCGCCCGTTCATGCGTGCGTCTGTTCGTGCGTCCGCACGTCCATCCATGCGTCCATCCCTTTGTTCGTCCATGCATCCGCCTCTGCGTCCGTTCATACATCTGTCTGTGTGTCCATTCGTCCATCTAGTCAACACTCCAAGTACCACCATCTCGCATCTTTTCATTATATATTCCGCATATAGAAGCACCGCCATCCAGCGGACATTCCAAGGACTGAACAAGAGGTGGCACACGCACACTTTCTTACGGCTTGCACTTCGTGTCTACTTCTCACCCTTAATCACCTCGAGTTCATGGTATATACTAGTTCACTGAATTCAAGGCACTGCGGCCGAACGCTCGCCAAGTCTTTCTAAAACCAAGAAGGTTACGCCCAGCGAGTATAATGTAGCAACCCTTGCTTGTCACATAGTGCTCAATGTACATGCCAATGGCTGCTAATAAGAAACGAGAGACAGGAGAATTCAGCTTTGAGTTAACACGCACGCTGCGAACCTTTTATTGTTCAACATTGTACTGGAGAAATCTTCCACGGGCACTGCGTTGCAGGTCAACGCGTAAGACATGTTATGTACTACGACGAGTGACGAACGGGTGCCGTTTTAAAAAGCTTCGCGCCTAAAACATGGCAATCACAGAACGTATGCTAGAAAGAGGGATAATGACTGACGTTACTGGGTGAGGATGACGAACTTGATGATGATGATCAGTGGTGTTTAGTTAAGAGCGCCATGTCATTCATTTGGTGTAAGCGATGACCAATGATTACGATGACGGGGTGTATTCTAGTGATATAAATACAGCCCTAAAATCACGCGCTATACAGAACTCAGTGCTGAATGAACGGTAGCGAGTTCGAACGGGGCGTGAACACCAGTATTCTGGGGCTTCGCGAAATAGCCACGACTAGAAGGGGCGCGTTTTCTTCATTTACCAAGCGAGTTTTACCATAACTCATTCTGCTCACAAGTTTCGACGGCATTTGAATGGCGTCGGCTGTATTTGCTAATACTTTTCAACTCATTAAGTGGCCGAGTGTCAGGTCGGGTAACGCTTCTGCCCAATTTTTAAAAACAAAAACAAAAAAAACAAAAAAATTATGCGCACTTAGCGGCACGTTAGTTAGAGCCCGCGACCTCCTCCCAGCCGAAGTGAACACTCAACCACGAATCCACGGCTGCAGTGAGATATAACGTCAAAATAATATTCGACGTTACATTATTATGTGAGATTTAATGTTCCAAAACCATTATATGAATATGAGAGACACTGCAGTGGAGGGCTCTGGAAATTTATGCCACCTGGGGTTCCTTAACGCGCACTCAAATCTGAGCACACGAGCCTACAGCATTATCGCATCCACCGGGATTCGATCCCGCGACTTGGGGGTGACCAGATGAGCACCTTAGCCACTAGACCACCCCGGCGTGGCGAAATGAGATATTGCGGAACCATTATAGTTAGAGTTAACCTTGCACTCTGGCCGGAGTTTCAGTAATATGCCAATGCACACTTTGCCGACGCAACAAAATGCATGTTGCAAGAGTACGTCCCACAGCTTCGTGTTTTCTTTTCAATTGCAGAATTAGGCGTTGCTAATGAATGAACCTCGGAAATATTGTACAATATTTGTTATAAACGTCAACTGTCGGCGTGAAAACTTGAAGTGCTCGTGGTACACGCAGGTCGGGGGCGTTTTAGCGTGTTGTCTATATCGGCCACCATAAGGCACAAATGGCGCGCTTTAAAGGCCGTCGTTCCGCTGGTAATCATGCGCGCGCTCCTAATATCTCCACTACCTTTGCCTTTCGCTGCAGGGTGTGGTCGCCCGTACGCACGCCTATTTTGTAGGGGGGAGGATCTCTTAATCTAAAGTTTCACTGCAACCTTTCTGTCGATGATACTTGGCAGCAGGCTGTGCCCATACGGCTGCTGCGGACGCGCGACTTACCTCCGTATTCAGAAACTCTGCTTAACTTGAATTTGACTTACCACTCACTTCAATGCTGCACAAACGCGTTTTGAACGCACTGTCTTTAGGCGATGCCAAGGCAGCACAGACTTGTTTCAAACAAGCAGCATAGAAGGCGGTTTCAAGTCAAAAGCCAATCAAGCAGTGTTTTTGAGTACGGGGGTAAATCTGTCTATTGCTCGCTGCAGCCGCTGCCCTTGTGAGGGAAATAAGGAATATTACAACTTTTATTTCACCTTCATCCTGAACGCTTTTCGTGCTTTTATTGTTCCTGAACAGCAACTTCACATTTCCTTCTGCTTGTCATTCTTCTCGTGTCATTCCAAATTCATGTTATCGCATTCAATGACTCGCCCTAGCCTTATTATTTTTTTTTTATTTGCAATACCCTCAGGGCCAAACGGCATTACAGAGGGGAGTGGTTGCGAAAGAAAAGACAAACATTTCTACAAATGCAGCGGCGAAACTTACATCGAGCAGAAGACCTTAATTACACAGGTTGGCTAACAGGCTTTATAGCAAACAAAAACGCGGGAATGATGAGAATTACATCAAGACAGAAAAAAACGACAAGAAAATAACTACTGTACAGGAACAACACAACATCGGGTAATACAATACTTTGTTGGCTGTAATTACACATAACTAGCTAAGACACTTTTGAAATGAAGGTGATTTACAATGGTTGCCACTGATGCGGGAAGCCGGTTCCAGTCCTCGGAGGTGCGAGGTATGAAAGACTGAGAAAAGGCGCAAGTCCTGCAAGAAGGCAACCCGACCTTATGGGAATGATCCAGCCGGGGTGAGATATAACTAGGAGGCAAGATAAGACCGTCCCGCAGCGATGTGTGATGAAACAGCTTGTGAAACAAGTGGAGACGAAACATTTTACGACGGGATGAAAGTGAAGGTAAGTTGAGGCCAGATTTCATGGCTGTTATGCTAGCTGTCCTGTTGTAATTAGAAAGTATAAAACGAATTGAATTATTCTGTACCATTTCAAGAGAGTGTATCAGGTTGGCATGACTAGGATCCCATACTGCAGCGGAATATTCAAGTTTAGGTCGTATTAGTGTAGTGTAAAGAAGAAGTTTCAAGAAAGAAGGGGCTGTTGAAAAGTTGCGGCGGAGGTAACCTAACATTCGGTTAGCATTTTTAATGACGTAATTACAGTGAACAGTCCAGGTCAGATCAGTTGTTATATGCACCCCAAGGTATTTATAGTTTGTCACGGATTGAAGAGGGGTGTTATCAAGGTAATAGTTTGGAAGTTGATAGTTCGCTCTCGAAACACGTAAAAATTGGCATTTCTTATTGTTTAATTCCATGAGCCATGTTTTGCACCAAAGAGAAATGGAGTTAAGATCATGTTGAAGAGAGGTAATATCGCCATCACAAGTTATCTCTCGGAAGATTACGCAGTCATCCGCAAATAAATGAATATTGGAGGTAATGCAGGACGGTAAATCATTAATGTATATAAGAAAGAGCAGTGGGCCTAGTACGGAGCCTTGTGGTACGCCGGAATGAACGGCACTTGGTTCAGAGCTTACATTAATAACTGAAACAAATTGAGAACAATTTTTTAGAAAACATTCGAGCCATGTTAGAAGCCTGGGATCTATATTAAGTTCATTTAATTTGTGCAACAGCAAGTTGTGACAGACTTTATCAAAAGCTTTGGAGAAATCTAAGAATATGCAGTCGGCAGAGCTATTTTGGTCGAGAATAACGTTTAATTTGTGTGTAAAGGCTACAAGCTGGGTTTCGCACGAGAATGTTTTTCTGAAGCCATGTTGGTGACGCGTAAAAAACGAGTTAGACTCAAGGAAGGTTGCAAGGTTAGAGTACAAAATGTGCTCCAGTATTTTGCATGGAATGCTAGTAAGTGAAATCGGTCTATAGTTTAATGGGGAATGCTTGTCACCGGACTTGTGAAATGGCACAATTTTGCCAATCTTCCATTTGATTGGTAATACGCCTTCGTGAAGAGACTGTTGAAAAATTTTAGTAAGAATAATGGATGAGTAGGCACAGGTACCTTTAAGGAACTTGGTGGTAATCAGGTCGCAGCCCGGGGCGGATGAAAGTTTGAGGGACTTAATTATGTTTTCTACACCAACAGAATCTATCATAATTGGGAACATGACTGGGTAGTTATAGCATATCTTAGGTGGCAGAGGAACATTAATAGTGCGACAGAAATTGCCAGTGAAAGAGATGTTGAGAGATGAAGCGCACTGCTCAGGGGCTATAGCGTCTCCAGAGCCATTGATAAGGGTTATCGTTTGTTCACTACTTGGGTTTATGACGCGCCAAAACTTTTTAGGATCGTTGGATAGCATAGATGGAAAAGTGGTATTGATAAATGTGTCTTTAGCAGATTGGATGACTCTGATGTACTCAGCAGACGCTAATTTGTAGGCATTCCATCGGGCAGCGTTGTTAGAACGCTTTGCTAATCTGTATAGACGCTTCTTTTTGTTAGATAACCGTTTAATGTGGTTATTAAACCAGGGGGCGTGTAAGTTTGTAGTGATAGAGCGGACGGGGATGTATTTGTTGGTCAGTTCATCTACCTTACGTATAAACAGATTCCAATTAGTTTGGACAGTGCGTTCATCGAAACCCTCCAGAAAAGTGTCAAGAAAATTGCACAGGTCATTGTTAATGCCTTCAAAATTTGCTTTATTATAATCACGAATTATTTTGGTGCTCTTAAGCGGCTTCGGACGCGGGAGCTTAATGCTGAACGACAATAAAGAATGATCACTTAGGCCCGGTGCATAGGTAATGTTTGAAACAACGTCAGGACTGGTTGTTAGTACGAGGTCAAGGGTATTGGCGGTTGAAAATGTTGTTCTTGTTGGTTCATGAACTACTTGAGAGAAAGAAAATACAGAGCACAGGTCGACGAATTCTTTGGCTAATGTTGATAATGGAAGTACGGTAGGTGGCTCGGTAGCCCAATTAATATTAGGAATGTTGAAATCACCCAATAGAAAAAGGCAGGCTAGGATAACGAGAAGAAACTGTATGTGTTATGTCATGAAGGTCATTTATGAAGTCGGAAGTGTGATCAGGGGGACGATAGCAAACGCCCACGATTATTTTCTGATAACCAAGTTCAATGATGGCCCATAAAATTTCTAAGTTGCTTGGGATATGTATACAGTGGGATTTGAGGTCTTCCGAAATTGCCAAAAGGACACCGCCCCCTTGACGGTTATTTCTGTCGCAGCGATAAATTGTGAAGTTACGAGTGGTTTGAAAAATTTCGCTGTTCTGTACCTGCGAGTGTAGCCAAGTCTCCGTCAATACGACAACATCGGCGCAAGTCGTATCTATGGCAGAAGCTAAGGAATCGCGTTTGTTAATCACACTGCGAATGTTGGTGAAAAGAACTGATACGCAAGGAATGTGGCGACCACCGCCCCTCACGCCCCCCTATGCGCTAGACGAATGCGCAGCACTCCCTTTGTGTTTTACCGGCGCTACCGGGGTAGCGGTTGCACTCACGGTATCAGTTACAGAATTGTAGATATAGTGTTTTTTGTTCATTACAAGCTTGTTGTACCGAATCTGGAAATCGTCTGTGTGAGTCTTGGCAAATTCGTACAATTTTTTTCTTGCGTGACGCGTGGTAGGCGAAAAGTCCTCGCTTACTGAGACGTCTTTTTCCGTCAGTTTTTTGCGTACGGAGAGTATTTTGTTTTTAGTCTTAAAGTTCGAGAATCGCACCATAATTGGGCGACATTTACCTGGATGATATTGCCCCAAGCGATGCGCACGCTCAATTGCAGTCTCAGGTAACGGGTCTAAAACGTCACGCAAGACTTCCCTTACGTGCACCTCGGTTTCCCCCCACGTTTCACGGTCGTCCGGTATACCTCGTAGAATGATGTTATTGCGTCGCGACCTGTCCTCCAGATCATCAATGCGTGATTGCAGGGTATCTTGTTTAGATGTTAATGTTTCGACGGAACTCTGAAGGTGCACGATATCTTCATCCATGCGATCTAATGTTTTCATTTTTTCTTCTACGGCGTCTAACCTCTTCTGAATAGCACCAACTTTTGTTTCAATGCTTTTCTGCCCAGTTTTTATGACTTTTATGTCGGCTATTAGCTCCGCGTGGTTCTTTGCCGATTCCATCTGCTGGGCATGAACCTCCTTGAGAAGGCGGAAAAGAATATTTGTATGCTGTGAAGGATCATCGGGTAAGTCCTCTAGGTCAATAAGGGCCGGGGAACGGGTATTACGCGGCCCGGGATTTGTCTCGATGTCACCAGAACACAGCAAAATAAGGATCATAGAAAAGCACTCAGAAAACGTTTCACATAATACGTGTGGGCAAGGAAGCAGCAGTAAATAGCGGTTATCACTTCGCTTAGCATGTAGCGAAAACCGTTTACACACCTGCGAAATGCAGAAGCGGGATGCGTGAGACATGATGTCGGCGCCGCCCGCTTGCCCACTGAAGCGGTAGTCGTGCCAGCAGCTGTTTAAGTAGGCCGCTGGAACTGGCGACGTCACCGAGGATGGTGCTGCGCAGAAATCCCGGCGCACCATGTCAGGCCAAACGAAGAAAAAGCCATGTTCTTGATTGCGGTCGTCCGAAGGTTGGCCCAGCGGTGGCAGCGGGACTGGATTGTCCGTTGCCGTGAGTATCGTCGGTGAAAACGGCAGCAGTAGCAGCGTAACCAAAGCCTGCGAAATGCAGAAGCGGGATGCGTGAGACATGATGTCGGCGCCGCCCGCTTGCCCACTCGAAACTTACTTCACAAAAAAAGCCTTGAAACTTACTTCACAAAAAAAAGAATAAACATACATATATGTACTCCTATCATACTGGTGTCATGTCTGGTTAACGCCAATGGTTCGAGTGCTGGCTTGACTTTTAAAGAAGCCTAATAAACATTAACCTATATTCCTGAGATTCCTCAGCTGTATATTCATGTGACCTCGGAGAAATACGGTATAGTAAATGTAATGCGTAATTTTCGCATCATCACACCCTAGAACACACTTTGTTTTTACTATTTTAACGTCAGTGTTTAGATGTGACTGTCTACACTACATTATACCCTGGGTTACCCTTTCAGGACCAATGTAGTTTATGCTGCTGGTAAGCCCAAAATGAGCACACAACTACTCCACATACAAGAACGCTTCAATGAACCTCGTAAATCTTGGCTAAAAGAAACAAAATATGCACGGAAAACGATACCACGAGTCCTTCATATAAAAGTTCCACAAAGGCATAGTTTCTGAAGATATTTAAGATGAAGATGTTCAAAAGCACAGGCAAGATCAATCTTTTTTTCGCTGTTAACGAGGAGTATTGGGGCTGATAGGTGTAAATATGGCAAAAGACCGTAAATCGCCCTTTGAAGCTAGTCAGTGGAGATGCCAGATAAAAAATAAATGGTAGGTCATTATTTTACACATAGTTTGCAAAGAGGTGTGCTAAGTTCAAATTATGTAAGCGAGGCTAAGAGGAAACAGAAAAAAAGTCCTGGGACGCCTACAGTACACATATGGCGGCCGCTTTCATCAAATGCAGTTGAGCTCAAAAGACTCGATAGAAGTGTAAGCCGAGGAGGCTACCAGGCTTGTTAATTGTTTGAACAAACATGAAGCAAGTGCACCATTGTCGAAGACGCGTGTGTAGTTCACGTTTACGTAATCACAAGTTTGCCAATCCCTGAGTGACAGAAAAAAAAAGAAAAATGGATGAGTTTATGAACAAAAGTTTGCCTTCGGTAAGCGTCACACAAGCTCAAAGAGAAAACATACTCAGAGGAGCCGGTAAGAATAGCGTGTTGTCGGGTAAGCAAATATCTTTAGCTGCTTCTGATGAGCTTCTTTTCTTTTCACTCTACTTCTAGTGTCCTTGCGTGTTGCGTGTCTATGCACAGTTGCGTGTCTATGCCTGTGTTGAAAAGTACCTGTTAAGCAAGTTGTTTGCATTCAATCTTTTTATAATACGTGTTGGCCAAATCCTCGCTGATTTAGGGTTTCGTAGTGAGGGAACGTTTTGACTTCACTACAGTGTGCTTTGTTTTTCCTCTTGTTGTTTCACGACGTTAATTAAGTATGCTTGAATACTTTGAACGTAAAGTCAACTCGCTTGCAAAGAAAACGCCCTTTAAACAGATCAAGTACTCCAGCTAATTACTTCCGGCCGACAAGCCCCACGAAGAGTGCTCGGCAATGTTAATAATGCTGAAAATATAAAAACATAATTGGTATACAAACTATTGTTCAGTGGCAATACCAGAAATGTTAATCGCGTTCGTCACTTAGCTTGGCAACACAGGCATTGGGTAACGACCATGGCGTTGATTGATAACACACACACACACACACACACACACACACACACACACACACACACACACACACACACACACACACACACACACACACACACACACACACACACACACACACACACACACACACACACACACACACACACACACACACACACACACACACACACACACACACACACACACACACACACACACACACACACACACACACACACACACACACACACACACACACACACACACACACACACACACACACACACACACACACACACACACACACACACACACACACACACACACACACACACACACACACACACACACACACACACACACACACACACACACACACACACACACACACACACACACACACACACACACACACACACACACACACACACACACACACACACACACACACACACACACACACACACACACACACACACACACACACACACACACACACACACACACACACACACACACACACACACACACACACACGCACGCACGCACGCACGCACGCACGCACGCACGCACGCACACACGCACGCACACACGCACACACACACACATCTGCAGTCAAGCGCAGGCACGAACAATCATTCCGGTTCACACATAAATGCAATACTGGAGGACAACAGCAGCTGAAATCTTCACCTCTTGGTAATCGGAAGTGGTTTAATTATTTTCCAATCAACATTCTCGTGTAGCATGATGCGTACCTAATTGAAGCCAGGGATAGTAATGAGCTCTTATTATGTATGCTGAATTCTAGTACCTACCACTACATAGCAGATACCCGTTGTCACGAAGTCATTAAAATAGTACCTCGGGGTCCTGGTAACACTATAACAGATTTCTGTATGCGTGCTGTGACAATTTGCTAAAAGCAACGCTGATGTACTCGTTAACGAAGTTTTTCAGACTAAATATTTCAGAAGCTGCCTTGTTCTTGAGATGACAGCGCGAAAGAGAATTTTACATACGCGATTTCAAGCTTTGGTTTTACTATCACGTTTGCATTTCCACTGCTAATATTTCAAAGAAATAAAATGAAGTCGGTAATTTGTGAAGTAGGTTGTCACGCTTTTATGCAAATCTACACCTGCCCGTGTCGCCACAAATTTAGAGTGTAGCATAAAGCCGCTTTGGTCTAATCAAGGCAGTTATTGCAGTCTGTCTTGTTAAATCAACCAGCAGGCCTAAAGAAACAATAATAATAATTGAATTGGCTTGGGACGCATTACATTGAAAATGTTCAAAATCTGGGAGCTAATATCAACGGCTGCTCAATCAAAAAGAAAAGTCTCTGCCTTTGAAATAAGCCTACAAGAAGCAAAACGAAAAACGTACATGTATTGCATTCAAATGAATATGCAGAACTGCAATCGAGTCCCATTTTAATTTTCATGTCAGTGACACCTCAGATAAAACTGAAACCAAAAGGAACTGCTAGCACGTACGCGCAGCAGGTGCGTGCTCTAAACATGCGGGTCATTGCATACCAGTCTCTGTGAATTAGCCAGAGCCTACTATGTAAGAGTTTGTGATCTTTATTTAGCGTTTCATTTAACGCAGTAAAAGCCGAAGTAATATTTTTCCAAAAACCATTCAAGTAGAAGTGAAACACCATAAGCACAAACTTGGGTTTGTGCTGATTTAAAGAACTTCATCACCTTTATGTAATTCAGTTACCCTTGTTCGAAACGTCACAGTAGAAGCGCATAAACCAAGTTGATTCAAGTATTTCATGCATGATACTATTTACAGATTTCCATATATTTGAAGGAATCATTTGAACAAAATGTTGTTGAAGACTGTTGTGCAGTATGTTCGTCCAGCAAATGTAAAAAAAAAACTATTTCTACTGATGTTGCATCATCGGCGCATAAATTGTTGAGAACAAATGGGGGTACCTTTAAGCTTTACATTTATTAACTGAACGGAATAGCGATACATTGTGTCCTTAAAAGGGTTTGGTTGCAATTCTTCGCTAACGAGGAGATTATATAATATATGTAAGACGTTTACTTACAACATTTACAATTGCTTCGTGGAGCCGAGCATCTATATTTGTTAGTTTTCAAAAGGTCTGTCACCCTGCACTGACCACTCTGTTCCCGGCTATTGTTAGCTGCATCGTCTAGTCTAGAAAAAACTAATTTTGGCCCAGAAAAGGGTAGTCTGGCGTCTCCATCACCCAGCCTTTTCATGCGAGCGGCTCTTCTTCGCCGGAGTGCAGTTGGTGCACAGAGATGCGTCAAAGAGGACAGGTGGTGTGACGAATGGCCCAACATGTGATGGAAGAAGGCACGTAAGCTTGTTGGTCTAACTGCGTAGGCTGGCTGTTTTCAGCTGAAGCCTTTTGTTTTCGACCTTGAAGTTTTCATAATTATTTTCATAACAGCAAAACAACCTTGGTGGAAACGAAATCAAGAATAGAAGAGCACCAACTTTCGAAGAATTGTACTTCACAAGCGTGTTTTTATGGCTTTCTTCGTCGGTGCTCGTGCCAGTGATTGGATATTACCCTTCGGAGGCATAGGTAGTCGTTAAATAACTACCTCTGAGGTTATGTGCCTTTCGTGACCTGGTTTTTACGTTATCAATGCACGATTAAAATTGTTGACTGGACAAGTGCGCTAAAAAACGTAATAAAGTACATCCCACCCACCGTTCATTCAAGAACACATGTCATTGGTCATCTAAACAACGAGAAGCTACGTAGTCGCTATCTTAAGACCAAAGATTCACAGAAACAATTGGCAGATACCACGTACAGTGGGATTCGATGATATGCGACGCACGAATGAGAAACGTTGACATGTCATTTTAAAATTAGCACAACGTTACAAGGTCGAGGTAAATGACGCGGTACATGACTTCCTTGTCATGATTATCATGTTTGGATGTGTTATTTACCTTCGTCATCTATTGACGTAATGTGATACCAAATTTAGTATATGTGGAGCTAGCGAAACGACTGCGAGCACGCTACGAGCGTGGTATGTTCTCATGTTCTTACAAAACACACGGGTCAGGATTATCATGTTTGAACCTGTCATATACTTTCATCATCCATTGACGTCACTTAACACCAATTTCGGTATATGTGGAGCTAGCAAAATGGCCGCGAGCGCATCATGAAGGACCCAACATACTCGAATGTAGCGTTGATTCGCGCCCACGCTGGGCACAGCGACGCTACGTTAGCAAAACGCGAGCACTCTATAGTCTGACGCCAGGTGCGACCGGCGCGACAGGCGCGACCAGCGCGTCCAGCGTCTGTCTGCGCGGCCTGACGGCAACCAGTTCGAAATGCGACATGCTGCATTTCGCGCCGATCTAACACTGTGTCTTCCTTTTTTCGTGACGGCGGGACGCCAGACGCACTGAAACGCGCATGCGTCAAAGCAACGCAGCGCGGCGCGCACCTGCGAGTATATTGCAGGACCGGCGCCTGCCGTCGCAACGTCGGGGTGACGCGTCGAAATGACCGCCGGCGAGCACGCGCACCGCGTCACGTCGAAATGTAGTGCCGCCTTGGCTGTGGCATGTAGTCGTGTTCTCACGTGACACACATCTCGTGATTAACATGTTTGCACCTGTGAGTGAGTGAGTAACAACTTTATTAGTCGAAGGGGTGAGGGGTAAGGGAGGCTAAGCCACGAAGGCTGCCAGGCTGTGCTTCTCGATGACTTCTTCCGCTCGTTTCAGGACCCGTGTCTGGATGTCTATGTCGTTGCTGGAGAGAAGGGCCTCCCATTGTCCCTCGGTGGGGGGTGAGCAAGGGAGGTCGGCGGGCGGGGGATCCTCCGGGCAGCCCCAGAGGATGTGGTTCAACGAGGCAACGTTGCCGCACAGGCAGCAGCGTGGATCGATGGCACCTGGGTGCATGTATGAAAACACGAGGGGGCACGGGAAGGTGCGGGTCACATACCTTCGCCATCCATTGTCGTCACGTAATACCAAATTTGACATGTGTGAAGCTAGCGAAACGACCACGAGCGCTTCATCAGTGTGGCATGTAGTCATGTTGTTACATGACACGCATGTCGTGATTATCATGCTTGGGTGTGTCATTTACCTTCGTCATCCATTCACGTACGTACCTATATACCAATTTTGGTATATGTGACGCTAGCAAAACGGCCGCGAGCGCATCATGAGCGTGGCATGCAGCTATGGCGTTACATGACACGCATGTGATGGTTTTCCTGTTAGGGTCTGTCGGTTGTGTTCGCCACGCAATCATGTATTACCATACACATTTCCAACGTGCCATGTGAACGAAACCACCGCAAGAGCTGCAAGACCATGAAATGTAAATCATGACATTCATGACATACATGTCCTGATTTTCATGTTTTGACCAGCCACTTATGTTCGTCATACATTCTTGTTATGGCATACTAAGCTTGGAATCAATACCATCATCGAAACGGTCAGGAGAGCTAAAAGTCATAGATAGATAGATAGATAGATAGATAGATAGATAGATAGATAGATAGATAGATAGATACATAGATAGATAGATAGATAGATAGATACGCTCAAAGTTCGCTGAATTCCACTAAGAAATGCTTCGCATTTAAAGAATTGGGGACCCTTAACATTCGCTTTTGAGAGGTGAACGTGATATCAAAATTCGGCCCCTAGTGCACCCTTCAACTGCTAAGTGAAAAGTTATTCCTATGTTTTGTTACTACACACGCACGCACACAAACAAGCACACAGTAGATTGGACCAGCGCGCGCTATTATCGCCGAATGGGCTTGTTTTCGTCGTAACACCTGTCGAACAAAATGCGTTAAAGGGGCGCTGAAACACTTTGTGAAGTAACAATGGAATTAATTCACAAGAAGAGCCTATTGCCTTACGAACTCAAGGCTACAAAAATTTTAGGAGTTCATCCAGTGCGAGTGGAGTTACAAAGGTTTGTCGAAATCTCCAATTGCATCACATCTTCTCTCGTCCCGATGAACCGTCACCCCCGGAAAATCTTTTCAGGCCTGCGCCCAGCAATCTGACGTCAGTTCCGGCCGGCCCACTCTCGGGGAAGCCGCAGCGGCAGCGAGCGCAGCGCGGGCGGCGGGGGTGACGGTTCGGCGGCGTGGTGTTGACGGTGTTTCACGTTTGTTGCTTTCCGTTGTTGTTTTGCGGCAATTTCGTTTCCGTGCGTAATGCTGTAGTGATGCGACAATGCCGAATAAGTGTTGTGTACCCGGATGCACCGGCAACTACAAAACAGGAAAGAAGATACAAGTGTTTTCCTTCCCTAAAGACGCCAACGCTCTCAAACAATGGCTACGCGCCATTCCTAGGAAGGACTTCGTGCCGACTTTGTGCACTAAGGTAAGAATTTGAGATGCTCCTGTTCTTAGCTTGTCGTTGCTTGTTCGGGTAGAAATCACCTATGATGGGAAATACTTGAGCGTGTGGCCGCCGGGCCTCGCGAAGCGCTGACGCCAGCAGTGGATGAGAATCGCCCAGAAAGGCACGTTCGCAGCAAGGATGGTCAGCTGCGCTTTGTTCACTAACAGTGCCGTGGTGTCGTCCATTATTGCAAGCTCTCGGTGGAAGCGCTTCGTGGAGTGCGGTGACATCACGCTCCCGTGTTTCCTTTCATGTTGCTTGTACCGCTTAGCGCAGCGCTTTTATTTAGATGCTTGCGAAACGTAGGTGGACTTTGTTTTAGCTACACGGACTGTAAACACGGTCATGCAAACGGGAGCGCATTTTTTTCTTTTGAGAAGTGGCGTCTCAGACGTTCTTGAAACGTTTGTGCAGGTGTGCGCGGATCATTTCGACGCTTCATGCATCGAGAAGACGACATCGTACACAGATCCAAGGACAGGGAGAGTTATTGAAGTTGCACTCCCAGTACCATGGTTGCGTCCTGGATCTGTCCCAACGGTATTTCCCGGCTGTCCGTCCTACCTATCAGTACGAGACCAGAGCACGAGAGAAACTCCTGACGCCAAGAGGAGCCGACAAGAAGCCTCCCAACTCGCCCATGCTGTAGAAGAGTCGCTGGCGTCATATGAAGCGGAGCAAGAACGAGACCGGTTTTCGTCCCTCGAAGAACTAAGGGCTCGCCTGCAAGGGGTGACAGTGTCTCCGAAGTGGACTGTGATTCATAAAGAAGAGTGCTCCATGTTTTTGAACATTATCGACTATCGTGAACCTTGTTTGAATGCGTCATTGACCGTGTTTGCAAACCTTGAAGTCTTTGCCTGCTATCAAGGTTCACCAATCAAGAACCTTGGTAGCGCTGTTGTACCAGACTCAGTTCAAAAAGTAAGTTTCTTGTTGGAAATTTTGAACAACCTGTCGATGCTGTCTGAGGAGCGCTGCACTTATCGCCACCTGGCTCAAGCAATACATTCCCTTCTGGACAAATTGGAAGCCAGCATTGATGAAGGCAAGAAAGAGACGGTGAACTTTATGAAGGAGCAGCTACTACTCCTTTCTGCAAAGCGCATTCAGTATAGCGCACAGGTGATGGTCTTTGCATGCATCTTGCGTACAATATCACCACATGCCTACAAGTTCCTGAGAAGCACAGGTGCACTAACTTTGCCCCACCCAAGCACTATTAGAAGCCCCGCCGCGGTGGTCTAGTGGCTAAGGTACTCGGCTGCTGACCCGCAGGGCGCGCGTTCGAATCCCGGCTGCAGCGGCTGCATTTCCGATGGAGGCGGAAATGTTGTAGGCCCGTGTGCTCAGATTTGGGTGCACGTTAAAGAACCACAGGTGGTCAAAATTTCCGGAGCCCTCCACTACGGCGTCTCTCATAATCATATCGTGGTTTTGGGACGTTAAACCCCACAAATCAATCAAAGCACTATTAGAAATGTGTGCTCGTCTATTCAAATGTGCCCACAAGTTGATTCTTCTGACGACACTTTCCTTCAGTATGTGTCTCAGAGATTCAAACATCTGCAGGCACATGAACACACTGTGACGCTGATGCTTGATGAGATTCATATCAAACCTTGTTTAGATTACAAAGGTGGGAACATATGTGGTGCAGCAGTTAACTCCAACGAAGCGGCCACATCGGTGCACGTGTTTATGATACAAAGTTTGCTGAGCGCATTCAAGGAGGTGGCGCACATTCTTCCAGTAAAAACCTTACAGGGTGAAGATCTTCATTGCATGCTGAAGAAGGTGATCTTGGGCTTAGAAGAAATTGGATACAGGGTCATAGCCGTTGTTTGTGACAATAACTCGCTGAACAGGAAGGCAAAGAAGATGTTTCTGCCAGAACCAAAGCTTAGCCCTGTTTACCCGCATCCGGCAGACCCAGATCGGCCGTTATTTTACGTGGTGGATGCTGTACATCTATTTAAATGCATAAGAAATAACTGACTCAACCAGAAAAATGCTGGAACTTGCTTTTTCTACCCACGCTTCGAGTTTTCGAACAATGAAGTGCATCCTGAATGCAAGATGACTGCTTCATTTAAGCATTTGAGAGATTTGCATAAAGAGGAGTCACCCCTGCTTCTGAAGTCTGGGTATGGCTCGACGTCAAAAGCTCTAAATCCAAGCAGCTTTGAACGACAGGACGTCAAACTCGTACTGCAGGTTTATAATCCGCACGTAGCCGAAGCCCTGGCCGCTCGCAAGGGTCATACTGATTTTGAACATGCTACAGCAACCGCCGAGTTCATCAAAATAATTCTTCGTTGGTGGAGCATTGTCAATGTAAAGACACCTAGTAAGGGCTTCCATCACCGTAATGTTTACGAAGAGCCCATGTCAAACCACACAGATGACCCAAAGGCAAGCTTTCTAAGCGCTTTTATCACATGGCTCGATGTGTGGGAATTTTATAGGCACGACACCGGAGTACTTACCCAGGAGACATTGAGTGCCTTGAGGCTCTCTGCTCAATCCCTTTTGGCATTGGTGAAGTACTGCGTTAGTGAGCTTCACTTTAAGTATATTCTGCTAGGGAAAGTTTAGACGGATCCCCTCGAAAGTCGCTTTGGACAGTACAGGCAGATGGCTGGTGAGCAGTGTCACATATCTGTTCGCCGGCTTTGCGAAACCGAGGGAAGGATTCGCCTTCAAAATGCCCTTCCAAGGATGAGCAACGATGATCTCAGAGGCATCGAAGAGACGGACAGTGTCAGGGATGCGGGCACTTCTTTTAGTGTTCATGTTAGCGATGCTGACCTTGATGAGCTCAGAGCACAAATGCCGGTGATTGGTTATGTTGGTGGGTATTGTGCACACGCTGCAATGAAAGTTCTCAAGTGTGAAAGCTGCCAGAGGCAGTTGGTCGTTACCGGAAATACGGCCGAAACAGGAGAGGACACCCATTCTTTAATCGCACAACTGGATCGGGGTGGCCTCAAATTTTCTTCTGCTCTTGTAATCGCAGTAGTTTTGTACACGGAGGTTGTAGTTAGAAAGCTCATGACGGAAAGTACCTCTACCCAGTTTCTCCATGGGCCGAACCAAAAGAATGTCGTTCGGCAACTTACACTGGACTCTCTGCCAATGCTTGAGGACATAGATACGTGCGAAAACGGGCACACCTACGAGCTCCTCATCACATTGGTTGCAAACTGTGCAGCAAATATAATGCTCAAAAACTTGTGCAAGCAAAGGAACGATCTTTTACGCATTAAAAAAGATCAGAAGGCGAAAAATAGAAAGGCCCGAATTTTTCTTGGAAAGTAATTTTCCAAGCGTCGCGTCTTTCTCTTCACATTTATTTTTGTGAAACTGCACAGAGTGTATTTGATTGCATGTCATGACTTGATTTCCTTGGTATACTTCTGCCTTATGTAAAATGAGCCTTGTTTCCAGTTTTGTATCTCTTTACAAGTTGTTAGATTTCAAAAGTGCTGTACTTTTTTCTTTTTTTTTCAACTCGAACTGCCTCGGTGCCTACTGTAGCAGTTGTACAGTCCGTTTTGGTACCTAAGCTGTGTACACTTTCCTTGTTCACTCTGTGTACAGACATGTTGTGTACTGTGATTTGTTTTTTCTTAGATTTTTGTGATTTTTTCTCTAGGACATGCACCTACCTGTGGCAGTACAATCACTTTTCTTTCTGTCATTTATCATGCTGTGGACCACAATTTAGTCACCAGTGTTCTTATGTATTGTATTTTTTGGCAACTGTTTGAACCTGATACCTTGTGTTGCTACTGCTACTATCATAAACGAATGGTATGTTTTCCTCTAACCTACAATTTAAATGAAAGTGTGCTTTTTCTGTTCCAAAGCTCGGGGATGTTTTTGCTGTTACAATCTGTTTTGTTTTCTGAGTTTTATGTGGCAAGATATTGTGTTTTGTACTTTTGGCATATTTTCAGCATTAAGGGCAACATCTTGTGTTGCCTGTCGTCTACCTGGACCGAGAACAATGCGCACTGTGATATTTGTACAGACGGCGTCTGGCAGTGATAAATAAATATGCATTATTCCATTCACGATATTCATTATTTCTTGATACCTTGATAAGTTCCCCCGCCGCGGTGGCTCAGTGGCTAAGGCGTAGCGCTGCTGAGCACTAGGGCGCGGTTTCGATACCCGGCTGCGGCGGCCGTATTTCTGATGGAGGCGAAAAGCAAAAACGCCCGTGTGTACGAGATTTCGGCACAGAGTAAAGATTCCCAGGTAGTCGAACTTAATCCTGAGCCCTCCCCTACGGCGCGCTTCATCGCCTGCGTTGCGTCGGCGCGTTAAATCATACAATCAATCGATACCTTGATAAATCGTGCGGACTTGGTGTCAAGGAACCTCGCCTGAGTCGGTAGGCGTGAAGGGCGCGCGCGGCAAGCGCTCGCGGCTGGCGCGATGTGACGTCGTCGACGTCACGTCACGTGACGCGCAGGCCTGAAAAGCTTCCGGGGGTGACGGATGAACACGCTGGAAGTTAGGTGGAAAGGGGTAGCAGGGCAAAAAAACTACCATGCCTTGTGACCTTGAGCACTTTTTTTTTTCGAATGCGCGGCTTTTTCAGTGTGATCGCGCGCACGCGTGGGCAAGTAGCAGCCTCCCACGGCTATCTCGGTAAGCTGATTTTTCGGGCACAGACGCACAGACGATTTTTTGCTCAGAACCAACGGGGTCGACGTTGGCAGCGGCTTTTCTGCGACACGACCTCTTTAATGCTATCGCGTTAAAACAACAGTGACTGGCGCTGTCTGCGCATACTTGTTCTATATGAACAGCATATAGCTACCAACTCATCAGCGAAATTCTTAGGTACACAATGCTGACGGGCACTTTTAATCGCAATTAGTGTCGATCCGGGTTAATTACGATCCAGATTAGGTTCTGCTACACAGTCACTTTTAATCACGATCAAGCGTGATCGGGATCAAGACTATCGCGATGCGCGCTGTCTCAAAAGATCGAGAGATCGAGATTTTGCTGTCGTCTGCACCCCTTAGCCGAGATTGTCGAAAGCACAATAAACGATGAAATCAAGCACAGTTGAATAAAAACTGCTTTTAAACAGCTAGATTTTCATAAAAAGCAAATTATAAACTTTTAACTTGGAACAATATCTAGAGTATTGCATTTTTGAGATTCATTTCGACCGCATGTAGTTACGGGAGAAGCAGACGACAAGCAGACGACAAGTAGTCAACCGTTGCCTTCGGCACTTTGTTCAAATCTCGCCCTGTTAAAGCTGTTGGAGCACCTCGAAGCAAAGTGATTATGAGTGTCGCAAGCCTTTCGATTACGTCTTAACGTATGCGCCCTTCATGGTGGAATGAAACGATTTTTACTGTAATTGACCACTGGCAGGAAGGACTGGAACAGGCTTGAGGCGCCAGAAGTGAAACACAGGCGCGTAGAACGAGATTGACGCTTCGCTGCGACATTACGCGGCTACAGCGGGGGCCATGAGAAATAAAAGTGAAGGAGAAGAATCTCACACAGCAATGCAGGAAAGTGCCAGAAAAATTTTATCGAATGATGGATTTATGAAATTACTATTGTAGTGGTACGCAAAGTTTTTGACGTTCGAGCGATTTTTACACGAATAACATTGCTGATAAATGACTCTATAGATATACCGTACGCCGAGTTTGGTCAGTGGCATGTTTTACGGCAACGCAAATGCCACCTGAGGTATTTCATCTGACCAGAGCTCGAACCATATTAGCTTGGGGCATGTAGCAGTGGTATTTTAGCTTATTGCGATCAAGAAGACTGATCCGAATCGCCTTGATCGCAATAAAGTGCACGTGTGACACCGGTATAACTTGTCATTACCACAGCTGGAACCGGGCATGTGAAATTCATTTTGTTTTAAAACCAAATCATCCACAACACGTCACTGAAGTTATTATCCCCGCAAGGTACCAGTTTTTCTCGTAGAAACTTTGAAGAACCTCGTAATGACCGACAGCACAGTCTTTGCAAGGGCATTGTGGACTAGAATGTCGCAGTTCCGGCGCTTATTTCTTGCCCAGAAGTTGCTACGAGTGCCGGACGTTCACACTCATAAACCTTGTTTCTGCTTGCAGGAAACCACAGGAGAACGTCACAAGAGAACTTCCAGGTAACGAGGGTTGCGTGGCACGAGACGGTAGGATTGGCGCACCCCTTTTCCTGGCATTGCCTGCTGTTACAGTTCAAACCCAGGGGCAAGAGCTTCCAGAGCATAGGGTAAAGACTTGACAAAGAGAACAATTACTGTCACCTACCGCCAGTACGACCTTCTTCGCTGATTTACCAACGCCTCCTACATTTCACCCTAACCGTGCGAATCGTGAAGTTTCTTAGACATTGACATGAATGAGATGCTTCAGTTTTTTGTGTGCTTTATTTGAGTTGTATATCGGTGTCATGCCGTCATCGCTTTAGGTGATGGAAATCAGCTAACATTTTCAGCATTTAGCAAGGACTCTCCTTCATCCAGAGTTTCTGCGTTGGTTAAGTACTTCCGTTGAAATGTGATATTGAAAAAAACATGGTTGCTCACTGAATGTTTTTTACGCTGATTAAGTGGGGCAGCTTGTAATAACCTGGACGAGGTGTTGAAATAAAGTGTCCAGCCGACGTCTCTTTTGGTCTACACAGTACACTTAGGTATATTCGGTTACAATTTTCACTAAGCGGAGGCTATGTTCGTTCATATTATATTATATTTTTACACAGACGTGAGTTATTCAAATTTTCGTTCGAAACGCGTCTTCCTCACGTATGACTTTGGATAATGATGGAGTTTTGTGATTAATTAGCAACACTTGAAGAACTGAGAAACTAAAGAAAAAATGGCCGAACCTTGTAGTTCGCACGTGATTGGGATTCGCCTGCTTGATGGCGAGACATAATATTTGGGGAAGCCGTGAATGCTAAGTTCATTACGAGTAGTCACTAAGGCGACCACTCGTAATGTTGAAAAAACACTTCTACCGGAAACTGCTCAAAAATATAAAGACCTAGTAATTCTCCGCCGCGTCTAAGACAGCGACGATATTTCGAAATTAGATTCCAACTAATGTTCATGCATAGTGCCGATCCTATATTCTTTCTACCATTAAACATGCACACCTTGCGATGAAAATGAACTCTGAAACTTTAATTTCTATAAAACTCTTTATATGAAATTTCCTGTTCTTTGCTTTCTGCCATGACGAATAAATTTTTCAGTCCATCCGCTTATAGCAGCGCACAGCTGCTACAGTATCTTGATTATGTTTTCTCACTCATAGACCTGCAAGCTTTCAACAACCTTTCGTTAGATCGACGGAATGAAAGATACGTGCCAGAATTTAAATCGAAGGCATTAAGCAGATGTAAGTTATTAATTTTTAGTTTGCGGGCTGCGATAACAAGAAGCAAGCTCGTAAATTGGTGGAAACGTTTTTCTAGACTAAGATGAAAGCAAGACACACATCATTTATTGTACTAAACGAAGGGTCAGGTATAGATATAATTAATGATTGATGAAAAGAGACCACCTGTTTTGCAGACTAAATAAGCGGACAATGCGCATGTTTCGCCTATGCCATGGCTATAAATCCCTCGGTGGTCAGTGAATCACACTCCATCAGGACATAGACAACTGCAACTGATAATGACACGTGGTTAAGTGTATGTGAGCAATATTCACGCAAAATACACTCTTGCAGTTAACGTTCTTGATGCTTCTGCAAAACCCGTTTAAGAATTTGTAACGGGAGTGGGTACATTCGTAAAACACAGGGTATATACATTATTCTCTCAGTGTACATGTACTGTACCGCGACACAATATCCTTACGCCTAAAAATATTGTACGTGACAGGGAAACCAAGCACGCTACATATAGAAAAAAGTCATGTAGTTAATTACAGAAAACGCACGAATTATTAACCGAAAAAAGGACGAAGTTCTTGGTTTCTTTTCAATGGCCAATCCCACGGTTCTTTGGGAAATGTATACTATCGTGATATAAGGCAAAAAAAAATGGCAGCATATCCACGGAGTGAATGATGGAGAGTGGGACGAAGAATTCGTCCGTCCATTCGTTCTTGCTTCCGTCCGTCCATGCGTCCGTCAGTGTGACCGTTCATGCGTCCATCAGCCCGTCCGTGCGTGCGTCTGTTCGTGCGTCTGTCCCTGCGTTCGTCCATGCAGCCGCCCCTGCGTCCGTTCATGCGTCCATCCATGCTGTCTGTCTATGTGTCCGTTCGTCTATCTATTCAACACTCCAAGTACCACCATCTCGCATCTTTTCATCATATATTCCCCATATAAAAGCACCGCCATCCAGCGGACATTCCAAGGACTAAACGAGAGGTGGCACACGCACACTTTCTTACGGCTTGCGCTTCGGGTCCACTTCCCACCTTTAACCACCTCGATTTCATGGTATATACTAGTTCACTGTATTGATGGCACTGCGGCCGAACGCTCTCTAAACCTTTCGAAAACCAAGGAGGTTACGCCCAGCGAGTATGACGTAGCAAACTTTATCAGTCAGATAGTGCTCAATGTATATGCCAATGGCTGCTAATGGGAAATGAGAGGCAGAGAATTCGGCTTTTACTTTCTTACGGCTTGCGCTTCGTATCTACTTCCCATTTTTAACCACCTCGAGTTCATTCATGGTATATACAAGTTCATTGTATTCATGGCACTGCGGCTCAACGCTCGCTAAACCTTTCTAAAGCTAAGGAGGTTACATCCAGCGAGTATAACGTAGCAACCCTTTCTTGTCAGATAGTGCTCAATGTACATGCCAATGGCTGCTAATGGTGATCGAAGCCTGTGCGTTAACTGAAAGCCGAATGCTCCTGTCTCTCATCCCCCATTAGCAGCCATTGACATGTCCATTGAGCACTATTTTTTATTGTTCAACAACGCACAGAAGAAGTCTTTACCGGCACCACCTTGGAGGTCAAAATTATATACTTGTTACATACTATGGGGGACGAACGGGTGCCGCTATAAGGAGCTTCGCCCCTAAAAAGGCTAAATCTTGAGCTCACCTAAACGGAACGCAATAAGTATTTTTATCACTGCTTATATATTGAAGGCTAAAAATAGAATTAAAGTGGGCAGAAAGTTTGAAGCACAAGGAAAGATTGGCACCAACGAAAGAGCAAGATGGTGGTAACCTCGTCGCAAAACAAAGCGATATTTCATCTACTTCCAGTTAGACTACTACAGAGTAGCTGATCAAGCTTAATTGAAATGTTTCAATTTATGTGGGCCACAAGCAAGTTTTATCTTGAATACCTGCAATACTGTGATGCATAGATATTAGCCGCAATATAGGTTTGTAGTATTTTGGTGCCAGGAGC